>NC_071090.1:8119675-8269675 GCF_027358695.1 Spea bombifrons
GTGGTGGCTTTTTCAGGTTACATGATGTGCCCCACTGGGCATTTGCCCGGTTTACCAGATGACTAGTGTGAGCCTGGCCAGTATCATTTTAATTGTTTTATTTTTAGGGATGGCTGAGAAGAAAATAAAAAAAGAAAAAATGTCTGAATTTCTTTTTTTTGTTAAAAAAGCCACCAAAACATGTAGACAGTTTAATCTCCGTAGATGAATGCAAATCTTTACGTGATAGGTCATCTTTAAGACAAAGAAAGATGTTCTATTCCATCATTCTGTGTTAGTTTCCAAATCCTAATGGTTTCTGTCAATTTCAACCTTTCTCATCAAATTTTCACAGTTACTGTCAATGAAAAACCTCAGGTCTTCCTATTACTGTCTAAGGACTTGGCACTAAAGTAGTAAGTTCAAAGAAGAACATTTTTATTTTTATTGTAGTTGCATTAATTTTTACTCTTAGCCAAACGGATTCACTGGACATAAAGTACCAAAAATGTTAAAATTTTCAGTTGGAATATCCATTTTCTGCAATAAATATTTTATTGTTTTAAGAAATGGCTAGACATCTAAGTTTTCATATCATCTGATAATTCCAACAAGATCCTGTCTATTCTCTACCATTATTTGAGGTGAGATGCACTGCCCATCATACCCAGGAACTCTCCAGGTTTCACCTGGAATCTCTGAGTGATGGGCTGCATCTCTGGGTCTCCAGGTCACTGTCCTCTTTCTGTGGGTGGGCCAATATTTGGCCATGCCCACTGTCCTTCCTACTCCCCACCTACTTAAGGCCCTTGTGCTAACCCCACCCTTGTATACTGGTAGCCCTCCCTCCTCATGAAGCCACTCCTCCAGAAGCAGGAGAGCTCCGGGTTGCCTACCCCAGGAAGTTACCAGGTAAGATTAGACACACCCACTTAGACAGCTAACCCCACCCACTTAGAACAACCCACTTAATATTCCCATACGGAAGAGCAAGAGGAGAGAGCTTGTGGTAAACCAGGCAAGGGATTTAGCAAGGCATGTTTTCTGGTAACAGATGAAGGTCAATACTGGACATTTCCCACATATTCACATTATGACCAAAAGTGTACGGACGCCCCTTCTAATTATTGACTTTAGTTTAGGAACGCATGGAGATTCTCTGTAGCATCACAGGGTTCCTAATTTCCCCACATCTAATACCATCAAGCACCTCTCTTTGTGTTTTCTTTTTCATATCTTTCGAAGTTATATAACACGTAATACATATACCACGAACTATTTTTATCTTGCGTCACAATTCTTTTTATAATAGTAGTATAGTTAATGGAACTCAGACTGTGAAAGCGTGAAATACTGAATTATGTTAAGACTGCACTTCCATCCACCTCCTTACAGAGACCACTCAGTGGTATAATTCTGAATCTAAAATTCCGTCACTGGTTTTATTAAGCATAAAATATTCCGCAGCTTCTCCATGTCATTATAATGCATTAATGAATAAGGCATGTCTGCGCTGTTCTAATATAAAGCAGTGGATTTAATTTGAGGCGCTTCTTTCAGTCATGCATCAAAACGTCCTCCATGACGTCACTAGAAGGTTACCAGGATCTGCTCTAGCGGCAGACTTTCCTTCCACAGAAGGGTGTTCCTTGGAAAGGAATTAGAGGCTATTTGGGATCGGTAATAGAGTAAACGTAATTACTTAAAAATCCAATATTTTTTTCTTCTTACTGAAAAAAGACATAGGTACCCATAGGCTTTCCATATGAGAAAGAATGTATCTTCTATGATGCTCTGAAAGCCAAGGGCTTGATGGGTTTTCTAGTTGTTCATCCAGTGCTACATGGACCTTCTGAAAGGTCCAAGGAGTACTTAAAGCCCAGCTCTAGCCCTGCCCCTTTTGGGCAGTACCACCCCTCCCCACCTCCAGCCACGCCCTCAACAAAGAAAGTTTTCATGACAATTTTCTAAATAACTTTTTAAAAGAATGAAATGTGGCAAGAGATCAAGATATTATAAGCACAAGATTGTTCAAGGATCCTTGAACGGGATCTAGGCATTGCCACCCCTCTAAGTAGCCCAAAAATAAAATGCTGTAAATGGTGGTTCATTTAACAGATTTTAATTTTAAATAGACAAAAGTATTTTTATGTTTTTAAGATTTTCTTAAGAAAGGGGGCTTCAAAAACATTAAATTATTTATACAGCCTTAAGGCAATGTAATATCCCTGATTCGTTCAACCCCTAGAAACCATAAAATAATCGGAAATTATGTGCTAAATATAGACACAGTGGCTAGAGAATTATACTTGGTAGAAAAAAAATATTTCTCAAAATCATTCCTTCGCCTCTGGGGGTCTCAAGCATGGATTTCCTGTGCCTGTGGAAATTCACAGTGGGTTTAATCTAGCGGGCTATGATTCAAGGAAAAATACGAGATTCCAAAACAGAGACCAGCAAAAATAAACAGTTTATACAACAAATCCTACATTGTAGAATTATGCCTCGATATAAGCCTTGAAGACCCGAAAACAGTGTTTCTTCCTCCCAAAGTACCTGTTTGTACGGTTTGGGCTTCTTATAAAGAAATAACTAGCGTTTGTAGATGCAAGCACAGAATTATTTGTTACTAGCCAAAAGGTCATCATCTAAAAGTATAACACAAGAGGTAAAAGTGCCCCTGTTAGGAATGGACCAGACGCACTGGTATAAGTTCCCTTCCGAAGGCAGGAGAGGGACCAAGAAAGGTGAGGAAGAGGAGAAAGGTAGTTAACACGTAAGGCATCCTTAAAGAAGGAGGTCTTGAAGGTTTTATTGAAGTACCAAAAGCAAGGGAAAGATGGATAGGCCGGAGGAGGGCATTCCAGTGGATGGGGGCAGCCCTTGAAAAGTCTTGTAAGCATGCATGAAAGCTAGAAATCAGAGGGGAGGATAGAATGAGATCATCGGATAAGCGGAGAGACCGGTTATGAGTGTATTTAGAGATGAGTTAGGAAATGCAAGTTGGGGAACCGCTATGAGGAGCTTTGAGGAGTCAAGGGTTTTGAAATGAATCCTGAAGCGCACAGGCAGCCAGTGATGAGATGGCTGCGAGGAGAGGGGTTAGTAAAGTGATGAGTAAGGAAGATAAGTCTGACAGCAGCATTCATGGTGGATTGTGGAGGGGCAAGACTGGGTTATATTAGCCAAGACGAGAGATAATGAGGGCATGAACAAAAGTCTTAGTGGCATCTTCTGTTAGGTAGGGATGCATCTGAGGAATGTTTCTAAGATGGAGAAGGCAGATTTTTTTGAGACAGACTGGATGTGGGGGTGAATGAGAGGTTGGAGTCAAGGGTGACACCAAGACGAGTGTGAGGGGATGGGGAGATGATTAGACCATTTACATTGAGGGAATGTCTAAGCTAAATAATCACAATAATACTTACTGTAGAAAAGAACCACTCGGCCCATCTAGTCTCCCCATTTTTCCTCCTGCAAAGAATCAGAAGTGACACACAGGGGTGCGACTTCATGATTGCCATCATGAGTGAGCTGCTCGATAAGTGGACCTATCACCCACAAATAAATGATAATAAATTATTTGCAGATAATAAATTATTTGAAATCTCTCTTCTTCTTTTCTAGGGTAACAGAATTAAAATAGACAGGCCCAACAATTATTACGTACTTTTGGCACTCAGTCCCTCTTATGTTCTCTTATGGAATGTGAAATAATTCATTCACATTAGCATGATGCGTGGAAGCTATTGCTTCCCAACAACAAGTAAAATCTTTGTTTCTGAATCAAGTCCCACATGAAAACATAAACGGGTCTACAGAATAATTACTATAGAGCTCAAATTTCTCCTGGAATTGCTCCAATTTAATGTTTGTTTGTCTCGTTATTTTAATAATATCAGTGTCTACGTCTGTAATTTATATTCCACGGTTGCCCTTTTCAGCGCGCTGGCAATTTTCCAGGAGTAATTTAGCAAATTTTTATAAAAATGTTTGACAACAGTTCATTTGGCAGAATTCACAGAATAACATGTTAGCGGTTATTTACGGGTTCTGAACTAAATAGTTTTGTGTGTGATTTCCAACATCACAGACAATTGGAGGTCACCTAGCCAGAGGACTGTCTTCCGAAAACAGAGACACCCTAGGTATACCTGAACTGTCTAAATAAGCTGACCCAGAGACTCTTGGAATATTAACCCTTTAATGGCCCTTTATAAAGATTCTATTTTGTAACTAGCTGAACGTGATAAGAGCACAGTCTAAGACATACACTGTTAAAACGCAATGCTGCCTGTATAAAGTGTTAATGCCGGGACAGACATGAATTTGATGGACCCAAAAAAATGTTTCAGGACTATTGGCAGGTATTAATATAACTAGGCCTGAATAAATGCCAGGAAACCACAATTTACTCAATGCTTCATGGCGATGCCTAGAAACCCCCCAGAATTCCCAGAAGCTGATTACTGGGACTTTAATTGCTGTGTTTCACCTATCTGGCTCCGCCTACTACCTGTCCACTTCCCATACTTTCATTGGTTATTGAGGCGGTGGCCACACCCCTATGTACACCTTGCTTATCTAGCTTTGCCCCCGTCCATCCTCCCATGTAGTAGAGAAGGGGCAGATTTCAGGGTTGACACAAGTGTGCTGTTCCCAAGAATGTTTATAACACAACTCATTCACTATTAACCCCTTAATGACAAAGCCTGTACATGCTACGGGCTCAAAATGCATTGTTTTCAATGGGTTTAGGGACCACCCATTGTCCTTAAGGGGTTAAAATGATGTCTATAAGGATTCTCGTCCATATATTGCATATCATAGAGTAGTAAAATAACACCTTGTCAGGTCTATTTAGAAATATGAAGTTTGTTTTTCTTAAAAAAATAAAAGCAAAAATAAAGAAAAAAAATTCCACAATGTATAAAATCCTATCAAACGCCGATAATGAAGTATTAGCACATAAAGAAAATCCATTTCAATTCCAACGCTGATTCCTTCAACGTATTGGATTTACCGAGACTGTTCCTGCCCCTGGAATAATAAACACATACACAGGTACTGCCCTGTCAACTCCTGCATTTATACAGAAAATACCACGCAGACAGTGGAAAATAAATTGTCTGAAGAGACAAATAAAGTAGCTACTTGTAAATGGCACGCTGATCTTTCAAAGGTGCGCACCCTCTGTTCTTTATAAAGCCCTTTCAGAGAGCGCGGGATAGACACACTTCTTTCAGACAGTGATAAATGAACTCTGGTGAACGCCAGCACACCATATAAACGCTTTAACACCCTGTCTCGAGTGTCTGCTAAATTGCAAAGATTTGTGCTGCGCAAAGTGATATATAATGACTCAATTTCACTAGCCGAAAAGCGGACGTTAATTCGAGGCGATGGGACTTAGCTTACCGCCCCGTAGCGATACGGGATTCCTTGTATAATATTACTGAGTCTGTGGGTCCGATCAGAGCGCCACTTCAACAGATGTTGGGGCAACATTTTCGAGGCAGGGGCTACACAAACGCTTACATGTCTATGCATGATTTTAAAGCCACATTTTGGAAAACAGTAGGTTTTGTTATTTGGAGTAAGCTAGAGAAGTACCCATATTGAGCGTATTTGTGGTTGAGGTTCACCTATGGTCCTACCTGGTTGAGGTTCAACTCACCTATGGTTCTACCTGGTTGAGGTTCAACTCACCTATGGTCCTACTTGGTTGAGGTTCAACTCACCTATGGTCCTACCTGGTTGAGGTTCAACTCACCTATGGTCCTACCTGGTTGAGGTTCAACTCACCTATGGTCCTACCTGGTTGAGGTTCAACTCACCTATGGTCCTACCTGGTTGAGGTTCAACTCACCTATGGTCCTACTTGGTTGAGGTTCAACTCACCTATGGTCCTCCATTAAGGAACCAAGCCCTTAGTAAACATATGTGTACCATAAAGATGGGAGGCTTGTAACGTATGGCTCAATCTAGAGAAGGCAAGGGTAATAAAACCCACAAAGATCTGGAAGCTAAAGAAGCGAATAAGCCTACTCCATGGTATAAATAAAAAGATAACCTTTATTGTATATACATTAAAAACAAATCTAAGAAATAACTAAAAAAATTCCATAGTATGCAGCCAATGAATGGAGGCATGTACTCTCATCATATAAAACAAACTCATTAGCCGATTCCTGGTTGCCTGAACTGATGCTGCCCTGACCCAGGAATCGTCTAACTAATGAGTTAGTTTTATACAACGCAGGTATTTTCTCCCTCCATTCATGGTTTAATTTAGATTTGCTTCTAATGTATATACAGTAGAGGTTATATTTTCATTTATATCATAGGGTACGTTAGGTTTTCCCTTTATAAACATACCTGGGAATTTCCCAAGGTAGGCTACGTAGAGCTCTCCTTCATGTTGTGGTGGGGCTGGCCCCAGAGAGCCTTTAATGGGATGGAACTGAGCAGAGAGGAGGAAGAAGTGGTAAGGGGTAGGCAAGAGATGGGTGAGGAGCCGGCATTGGCCACACATCACTCTTCTGCCGGGAGAAAGAGGAAACTGACCTGTAGACCCAGAAAAGTAGAGCTTCACCTGGAAACTCTGGGTCAAACCTTAAGAGATCAGAGGTACGTTCATAATAGAGGACTTTACCAGGTGTGGCCCTGGCATTGTGCACTTCATGGGCCAAAACCTTCAAACCAGAATAACCCAGGGGACAAAAATATACCGTCCCCCAACCTTCGTGAACATTTGCTGGGTATGTCCCACTGGCCTAACATTTTCTCTCTTCAAAGAAAAACACACTTATACAGTTGGAACGCATTTGCTTTTAAGCCTTTGTTTCACTATAAACTGACATCTTTATTTCTTCCTTGTTGTCACCGTATAAATTGCCGTTAACTAGATATTTTTTGGCACCCAACAGAGAACAAACTGCCATTCGTAAGACTGACTGCTGTTGATTTTGCTCCGCTAGTACGAGGTCTAGCTTAGATTTATCATCAAAGGTTTTAATTACTAGTACTGTGGCACTTGTCAGGTATATAATAAATACGTGTATTCCCATTATTCTAATAAAATACTAGGAGATCTGTCTCGAGTTGTGATTTAAACCCAGTTCCGACAAGACTGTTGATTTTGCTGTGATAGCAACATGGGGATTAGAACTACAGAAAGAAATAAGGGGAAAAAACATTACTTGGCGTGGATTTTATAATGAGATATATCAAGTTTGGTAGCCTTTTCTACAATATATCTTTTTACTTGTTGTGCACTTAACCTGGTCCACTTTGTCCCACTCTCTTCGAATCAAGAGGAACATTAACTCTGTCTGCTGCGGTAACAAGGTATTGAGTTTAGATGTAGGAAGCATGCGCTTAATCCATGTGAATGGTTCTCATTTGCATATGTTCATTTTACATCAACTTAAAGGTATTCACACTTACATCATTCCTTGTAGACTGGATCTTACGTTACATTGGGGGAAACTCTTCATAATACTGCTTTCTTGTTATTTTGGTGATCAGGCTGGACTGGCCACCTGGCACCCCATATTCACCCGATCTGCCACTCAATTTATCGGTGCTGCCGCATACAGACAGCAGCTGGAAATGCCTGCCCTCACACCATGTGATCATAAAAATAAAACGTTCAGCTGCACACCCGCCTACGTCATCAGGCGGCTGCTGGACTTAAAGTGCCAGGCCGCCTTGTGACCTCCAGTCTGACCCTGACTGTGATCCCTTTCATTTAGTCGCCTTCACTATTGTGGCCGTGCTCATGTGTAATGTGGTATGCTTCAAATAACTTCAAGGTTGATGCTGGTAATATAGCTGAATATAGTCATTCATGTAAGAGAACTGGGCATCAGAATTTAGATCAGGAAAGTAGCCCATTCATATAATTTTTCCTTGTAAAACCTCATAATAATGAAAAAAAATAATTCTGCACCTAACCGCATGAATGTATACAAGTCTCAGACTGAATTCTTTATAAGATTGTCTATTTTCAATCATCGTCTATCCATTCTATCCATCTGCTAGCAAGGTCATTGACATTTTTAGTGCTAGTGGATGAGAGCGCCCATACCTTGGGTAGCCTGTGACCCCGTGAGACCGAGCAGCCTTTGGCTCTGCCCATTGGCCTCCCAGCACCAATGACTTCCCACCCTCTATCCTGTCTATTGATCTATACAAAACCGAGAGCATATCTCTCCCTACCTCCCCAACTTGGCCCTACCGTCTCTCAAAAGGAGCAGAAGAGGAGTCATTACTCTTCTTGACTAGAGACAGCCCGTGACTCTCTTGTGATTTATTGGCGCAACAGCCTATGGGTCTAAATACTAAATAAAGCAGCTTATGTCATATTGTTCAGGTAGAATAGAGGATAGTGCTTTGGACCACAGCAAACACTGTGGCCTTTATTCTGTGAATTAAGTGTATAAGGGGAGCCTCATCTGAAATTTTAATCTGGCTCTTACGGAAACTACATTAATGCCTTCCAGGAAATACATTGTATGTGCTTTCGTTAGAAAATCATATCCGCCATTTATTTCATAGATAAACGTAACAAGTTATCTCAACTCGTCTAATTATACCGAGTTTAGTTTGATGGCAACGCATTGTTAACAAAGCATTGACTTCCAATCACTTAAATGTAACTGAAAGCATCATTAAATTCTGGGAGCACAAAGTATCTAAATGAGGTGAAGAACATGTGAAGTTAATTACTACATACTACACAGTAATTAGCGTCACATAATGGATGCATCAGAATACTGCTTGGATTGTCAAGGAGTTAATCCCAGCAAAAATTCACTAGTCCAAGACCAAGACCGTTCTCTTCCCAAAATAAGGCAGTTTAGGGTTCTGTACAATAAATGAATCTATGTAATGGTTCTTAAAGATTAAAATAAGTATTGCGAACTAGACTTGTGCAAATTAACCAAAAAATATTCCTATGAATTCAGTTTCCTGACCTTTTCATTTCGGGCGAAGCCGAAAATTGACATCGAGACATGACCTTTGGTGAACTTCCGGAAAATGGTGAGAATGAAAGAACCAACAAAATTCATTGGAAAATTCAGAATTTGTTTGTTTCGTCGGAGCCCCCTTTTATTTTCGGAGGCTCGTACAAATTAACGAAATCCGAGGAATCCGGGCACAAGTCTGTTTAACCCCTTAAGGACAATGGGCGGTCCATAAACCCATTGAAAACAATGCATTTTGAGCCCGTACATGTATCGGCTTTGTCATTATGGGGTTCAAACCGATTCTAACTGTATACCATGCAGGCAGCCATCTTCCTGCATGATCTGCGTTATTGTGCCCCCCATTAATATTATCCCTCCGGTATTGTTTAGTTGCTAATTCTTGGTTATTGGTTCCGGCAGCCTTGGTACGGGTGAGTGAAAGAGAAGATAGATAACGTCAGGACAGGCGTATTTGTTTCCATTATAATTTGTGTGCTTCAAGAGACCTTGGCCTATTATTTTTATTATTTGCGGCATGGGCAGCTATTTACTTTGTTAATGTGTCTTGAAATGTGGATTTGTGAACCACTATATAAAGCAAAAGTTGTGGGCAGAGGGCAGAACCCGTATACCACACGACTACCTAAAAGTGTGGACTTTGAATGCACGTAAATACTACAATAAGAAACATTTTTGGGCAATGTTACACTACAGTATATTGTATTTTTGTTAACAAGCTCCAAGAAAAAACAAATCTGTGGGAATTTCAATTTAGTACGGAAACTCTTAAAAGCTAAGTGGAAGATTACTACATTTGGCAGAAATACAGAGGACGATCCAAGGTATGTACTTTTGTAAATTGCAGCACTGAATATTGGACAGATTTCAAGATATTAAAGGTTAAAATCTGCCTTCAGAGCATGCACGGTACTTTTTTTGTGATCTCTAAACTTGTTTTTCACCTAAAAAGTTTATTTCAAGTGATTCAGCAGACTCATAACGCCCTATGGGGCTAGTTTATTTCCGCGTTATGTATTCTGTGAGTTATTTAAAGAAAAACAATTCAGTTGTTGATATCAAACCTAACAAGTCAGGGTTTGACCCGGAGTCTCCAGTGAAGCCCTAGTTCTCCCAGGTGGGCTCTTTCTCCGGGCAGGGAGTAGTCCTACTGCCCACCCATTTAAGGCTGTCTGGGAGCAGAAACTCTGCTGCTCTAATGCATTTTAGGTTCCCATCACTGTTGACCCCTTAAAATTCCAACTTTTCGAAAGACCTGGAGTCTCTGAGCTAGAGTAGGCACCAACATTACTCATGGTGGACATTTACTGGGGTCTGTGGCGGACAGTTTAATGAATGTTTTATGGACCTTCACAAAGCTTGCCTATCATTGTCTCTGGGTGAAGGCCTGTCTTCTCAGGTCTACAGGTCAGTTTATGCTTTCTCCAAGTCACCACGCCTACTCCCCACCCACATCCCACCTACTCTCCACCCACTTTTCCCAACTCTCCATCCAGTGTCTTCACAATAAAGGGGATTTTTCTAGGCTCGACCCTACGCATGGCCCAGAAGCAGAAGTGCTCCGAGTAGCTAGATTTGGTCTAATGATTCGCAGTAAGTAGTACTATAGGTACTGGAAAATAGAATGGAAATTGGTATAAAGAATGATATCTTAACTGGAATAAACTGAAGTATGCTCAGTGACATAAACCTTCTATTAACATTGAAAACGGTTGGTTTCGGATAACAGTGTTATTAATCATATGACCCATAATGCTAATGCTTCTCATATCAGAAGCACCGTGACGAGTTCAAACATAAATGCATAAAAAAAAGCTATTTGAGCTTTGACTGTAGAGTTCTATGTAAAATTCAGATGGTCATCGACCAAAAAATGCAGATATGCAAACTGCCTGCTATAATCTACATATTTTCTTGGAAAATAAAACCAAAAATAGCAAAATTCAATAATATTCATACATACATTTAAACGATATAGTCATTTTTATATAAATTGCAGCCACGTTGGAGCATTAGTGCTCCTTTAGGTATTCTATATGTTTTTTTTCCCAGTTTTTTAATTTTTACTTTACATGCTTGTATTTACTGGAAATTTCTGAATTGGGGGGGGCTTCAATCATATCTATTGCTATTATTAGAAGAAAAGATTTCTCCAGCACTATCTTTTTTTTCTGAATCCTAGTGTTTGAGCATTAACGCTCTTACGCTTCTACTCCACCTTGGTGACATTGATGGAGCAGGGCAGGTGGCTTTCTTGCCGGAGTATGTCTGGTCTGATTGATTGACTTCGGGTGCAGGATGTCAGTCAATTCCAGTTCCCCTACAATACCAGGAGAACCTCAGAACCTCCTCGCTTGGACAATTATACGGCTCAGAAGAAAAAGTGACAATCACAACGAGCAAGCCCTGCTTCACCCTCCTCAGTGTCTGAATTCACATATGGCGTGTACAGTCTCTCTCTAAATAGAGCCCTGCACGGGACTGCTTTTTTAATCCCGCTCCCGCTGATTTTTTGCCCAATCCCGCCCGCTCCCGCAATGTGGGTGTTCCACTCCCGCCCGCTCCCGCAACATTTGTGGCCAATTAAGCCCACCTCCTTACCTGAACTGCAGATTTCCCACGCAGTCCCGCAAGGTTGCCCTCGAGTTGCTCCCTCACAGCATCTCTTCTCTTGCCCTGCCCAGGAACAAGGCGGAGTCACAGGAAGTGACGTCACATCACGTGACTCCGTTTTGTTCCTGGGCGGAGCAAGAGTGGAGACACTGTAAGGGAGCAGCGAGAAGGCAGCCTTGCGGCAAGGCGCGGGATTACCAGGACCAGATTACGAGTCCCAATGCAGTCCTCTAGCTGTAAACTCTTCTGTTTTACCATATTTTCTGCCGAATCTGAGTGCAAACTCTGGAGACACATTAATAATGATTTAGAATACAAACATCCGACATACATATACACACAACAATATATTGTGTCTATTATAAAAACACCCCCATCTCACTGTACTTATAAAATCTATACTCAAAGAAATATGATTCATATAATTATGTCACACGGTACCTATGTGTGCCAACTCCTACATGACAGGTGACATTTGGTCTATTACCCTAACATTATTATATTTTTAGTTTTCAGCAGTCATATATAAAGTTTATTAACCCTCTACTCTATACTTTGGTTTTATTATTATTTCAGATTTTTATTTTTATCTCCCGAATGCCATAAGTTCCAAAGTGATTTTTTTTTTCTTCTGAAAGTTCTGTTCAGGAATTCTTCAGGAGTATAAATCGGTTAGATTTTGAGATCTCCCCCTTCCGAGCGTATAATTCATATTGTACACGGTAAAAAAAATAAAATAAAAAAAAAGAATAAGTGATTGGTAGTGTCTGAAATTGGAGAGTACAGATCAAGTACACAACGTGACCAAAGCAAAAGTAGAGCTCACGGTGGTTTCTAGGCTGGAGTCTATCACTTCAAAAGCGGAATTATGGCCGCAGCACTGTTACTTTCCGAGAAATAATGTTTGAGGTAGTTCAAATTGCTCTACAGTTGACCTCGCATAAGCCGATCGCACAGCGTCCGAGCGGTTATGACACTCGATGGCACTGTGCATGAGTACTTAAAAGAAAAAACCCAACTGTTTGGAGAGATTATACCTTTTCAAATAGCATCGCTCCTTGTTTGTGACGGATTATCCTCCCTACATTTAAGTGCATTACTGACACGTCTGTTTAATGTACTTTGGCCAACAGGAGGTGTTTTTTCCGTACACGATATTTAAGTAAATGGGACTTTATTGCAGGTCTTTTATACAAAATAATGTAATTTACTTTAAGTTGCTTTAAAAAATAAAAATAAAAGATTGTGAAATAAAGCTCAGCGTGGGTTTCCTAATCCAGTGCATTCAGTAGGGGCCAAGACGCAGTTTTCAGAAGCAAAGGCAAGTCAAATGGCTTGGCCTCGAGGTCCAGACGGTGAAAGTTTTACTAAGGTATTGGCAAATGTTTGTGACAGTCCTGGTTTTTGTAGGACAGTCCTGAATTTTGGATGCCGTCCCAAGTAGCTGCACAACTTTCCTAATTTGGGATTTTACGCCAACTGAGCGGTGCAACAGCAGATCCAACATGGCTTCCGCGCGATGCTCTGAAGCCAAGTGCCACAAGGCGGCTCTTCGTCTGAGGTGGGAGAGTGGTCCTGCCTGCTTCTGACACCAGATCTCCTCATTTGTGGCCCCACTTCTCCCTACCCCGTGCCAGAAATCCCAACTCAGCTGTCCGGATTTGGACACCTGATATGTTGGCGGTATGGAACTAGACAAAATGACTAACTGATTAACTAAGATAGCCAACCATAATAGTAATCAGCAGAACATGTAATCCAGTCCCCTCTTAAAGTGAGACTAAGAATAAGAGGTTTGAGCTTCAAAAGAGTTATTCCGCATCCTACAGAAATATATCTCAATTTAAAATAATGTGTTTTGGGGAGAAGTTGATGTCTAACATACTTTTCAGGAAAACATTTTCCCCTCGGCAACAATAACAACTTCCATCAGATATTTTTGTGATATTGATTTACTCGGCATGAACCAAAAATGTAATTTCTTTAAGGTTTCCAACATATTTAAGATAATTAATTACGGCTCAAGTTGCCAGCTCTTCTTATTCCATAGTATTCCTCGGTATAGACTTCCTGTGCCTGGTTGGACGGCCAATATGTGCATCGACAAATCTTTGTAGACAGTTAATTCCTATGAGATTTTATATTTATGAGATGCAGAGTTAGCCCTAAACTAGGTGTTTATTAATAGCTTAACCTGTCCCGAAAAATAATTCTAAGTTTCCCTAGAAAAAGTGTACATTATTTATACGATCGTCACCTATGACTGTAGCAACAATACAGAAATTGCTCCATCCAACCAATGGGAAAGATTTGCCAGCACTCAAAGAGTTAAAAGTAAAATACTCTTGTTTTACTATTTTACTTGAAGGGAGCTGAGAGACCAAATCAAATGTTACAAAAAAAGAGGAGAAGTCATTCAAAAAGAAAGGTTTAACTTCACGGGGAGGAATAATCATGTAAACGGGTAGAGTGGGTGGAGCTAAAATTAAGCCTATTCCCCTTGTTATAGCGAATAACGTCGGGCACTTTTCAAGCCAAATGCTGAAAATGTGTGGTGTTTCTTAGTAAGCCCAATACCTTTATCATTTACGGGATGGATCCGCTTGATGAACGAGGCCCGTTAATTGATGTCGGATTTTTTACAGCCCGCTCTATTTCCTTATTTAGGTTGTTACTTAATGTACAGATGCTTGGCCTGCGGCACATAAAATTAAATGGAAACTATAACAATGTTCTGTCATAAAAAACCCGGCTGAAGTTTTTACAGTCAACCAAACACAAAAATCCCTTTAAATCACAGGATGGTGGGTTGTCAGGAGATCATGAAAAATAAAGAAATATAACACTTGGAGCGGCTCTGACTCCTTCGCCACGTTCCACTAGCAGATGCACCACACAGGTCACCAGCGATTTAGTGAAGGCCAGACCTGGACACGTTAATATTACGTAAAATAATATCTTTGTAGAATTAGTGTTTTACCAAAAATACCGACATCATTTCTCTGCTCGGAAGTTTCTTAAAGGGAAATGTTTGTTTCTCCCTTTTTATACTAACGTCTTCCCCTCAACATTTTAAAAGCCCAAACCTTGACGCGTTTACAGCTTCGTCGACCGGTCAGAGGAGATCGGAGGATTACATGATCCCGAATGTCCGCAAAAATGGGACAGCAGGGCAGCTCGGTGGGACAGGGCCCAAAATTTAGGACTGTTCTCAGGGCCGGCCCTGCCATGGAGCAGAGTGGGGCGATTGCCCCAGGCGGCACTTTTGAAGAGACGGAACTTCGCCGCCCCAAGTGCTTCTTTTTTTTTTAAGCGGAGGAGAGAGAGATGGGCGCCAAGTGGTTTTCGCTTACCAAGTTGTCAGTACCTGCTCAGCGCCCCTCTTTCTCCTCTGCGAGCCCTCTAGCTCGGTGCCGGGTTGTAATGCTGAGCGCCGGAATATGACGTCATTTCCAGCGCTCAGCAGTGAAGCAGCGCGCATCGTGGCAGAGCAGGGAAACTCTCGCAGCAGGACTGCTGGAAAGTAAGTAAAGTACAAAGGCGGGGTACGGTAGATAATAGGGAGAGAGGAGGGTAGATCAAGAGAAGGTAGGGAGAGGAAGGGTAGATAATGAGCAGTGGTGTCGGCAGGGGGGGAGCATTTCAAACTTCGCCCCAGGCAGCACTATGTCTAGGGCCGGCCCTGACTGTTCTACACAAAATCCGATGGTTGGGAAGTAAAATATAGACAGAAATATAGACAGAAAAACAAAATGTATGTGCAATAAAGCGTAAGGAAAAGCAAGCAGGGTGCTGGGTTGTTAAACCAGAGGCATTAATAGCCGAAAGAGAGAGAGGTGGACCTGGCACAGACAAGACCTCTGATCTAATCTCACCTAGAGTATTGGGGACACTTCTGGAGACCCCCATCTCTAAAAGGGTTTAGCGGCTAAAATGATAAATGGTTTCTCATATATCTCAATATGTATCGCTTTGAGGAAAGAAGAGAGAGGGGAGATGTGATAGAACCATTTAACACAGGGCTTTAACACAAGAGAGATGGAACAAGAGATTATCTAAAATGTTTCCTTAATTTACACTAAACCATTTTAGATCATGACCTCGTATTCCAGCATTTCTCAGCTTGACTGTACCAAGATGGTGGAAGATAAATGGACAGCATCACTGTAGGAGTGGTGGAGGGTAATACAGTAAATTAAACATGGATGGGACGGGCATAAAGCTGACTCTTGATTCGAAGACAGGACCAACGACTGATTAAGATCTAAGTCTCTACATCAGCAAAAACGAGCAGAACGTCAAATTCTGCTATTATTATGTTTCTTAATTTGTCAGATACTTTCCTTTTAAATGACGTATAACGCAATTATTAGGATCTGTCTGACATATTAATTAAATGCACTAACATACAAGTGATTTCCATAAATCAGGAAGGGAAATATCGGGGACTATAGATCAATTTCAAAGAGATTTAAGAGAGAAAAAAAATTCTCTCATCGTGCTGGATACAGAATAAAGCCTCTTACGCTTCTTAGCTTAGCTCCACTTTCCCGACCCAGCCACTTCTCTCCATATCACTTTGCGTCGCTGATTAACATCAATAGTAGTCGGGGTGAGACCGCGCAGGCTGTGAATTCCAGTAATAAAACGCTGTGCACTCCAGTCCTGTTGTCATGGTTCAGGTATCTCATTATGTTTCCATATCAGAGAGCATTATAATAAATGCCGAGCGTTTATCTGACATCTGTACAAGCACATTGTGTAAGCAGTTTCTCCTTTAACCCCTTAATGACAAAGCCCGTACATGTACGGGCTCAAAATGCACTGTTTTCAATGGGTTTTGGGACCGCCCATTGTCCATAAGGGGTTAATAACTCCTTCACGATGTAAGTTTTTTCCTTATGATAATAATAATAATATTCTTTTAATAATATAGAGGATTTATCACACAATCCCTGTTGGATGCTCAAGACCCTGGGATGTGTTTAGCAAGGACAAAAACAACTTTCTCCTTGCATAGATTTTCACTCCACTTAATAACAATATCTTATCAGCTTAATTTATTCAGGATGACCAAGAATATTGGGAATTTGAATCAGGAGAATTTTTTTATCGACTGCATTCATTAATCACATTAAAAGACCTTGACACAATAGCTCGGAGTAATACAAGTCTAGTGCATTCTACTATTTATTTAGAGAAATTATTGTGGTGAAATTAACAAAAACAATATTAAAAAAAAAATCTGCATATTTTATAGGCAGTTCACATCTACATTTTTATTTTGCATTTATGATTTTTTTTCAATAAAAGAAAAAAAATAAAAAAAATAATGCAGGAACACATAAAAGATTTTGTGAGTAATTTCATACATTTTATATCAATTAACTTTAATATATATATATATATATATATATATATATATAAATAAACAGAATGTAATAAACTAAAATGTAATTTTCATTAGACATACCAATAACAAAATATTTTAAAATGTACTAAAAAATACACTTTTTATATGACACAATTTTATTCTTAATTAAAAATATATATTTTTTATGATTTTTTTTTAAATAGTTACCTTTCAAAAGCACTTTTAAAGAATTTCAACTCCAAATCAGATACATTATATTTAAAAAAAAAAAAAAACCCAAGTAGAAAATTATTCATTAACATCTTTATTCTGTAATTGAAATGTTCTAAAAACACTATATCATTAAATATTTTAGGACGCTATTGAGCATTCGTTGCTAGTCACTGATTTGCATTTTTTGCACACAATTTGACTTAGATTGGGTTAAGAAAGAAAATTGCTTCGGTGAATTCTCAATCTCGGCTGGTTGGATTTATTTACCCTGTTAAGACAGAGATGAAGGTAATTGCGGCATAGGGGGAACATTAATTCAATTTCAGAGTGGGATGGAATCAGTGGGTGAGAAGTCATCTAATAGAAGCTTATCTGCTTTGTCTGATCTGGAGCCATCAAACTGTGACGGGAAAGGAAATGGCAGAGGGGAATGCAAGAACAAGAGTCCGACTTAAAGATAAACCCATATCCCAGAGAACATGATATTAAACTTACAAATCATGGTTATGCTTGCAGACATATTTCAAAACTCGTATTTTAATCATCGGAAAAGGAATTTGTATGCACGCCATATAACTATCCCAGCAACCCCGAAAAAAATAGGATATAATTATAAAGTAGTTTTAGAAAATGAAAAGAAAATCAGTTTTCCCAATCTTAACAAGACCTGTCACAGTCTCAGCTTTTAGCGTGGCGAAATTTATTAATTAGAACTGCATCTAGCTTGTGTATCGGTCGGTGTAAATGGGAAGTGTAGATGAAACGTGCCAGCTGGGATGAGTGGCAGCCTGTGGCAGAACCAGCATTATCTAGTCAATTTTCTCTTCTGAATTTCTCCCCATAGCCTTACAATGACCGCCTAAAAAAACCAATAAGCTACAGAAATCAACGTAACAATAGGGCAGATATAACTTAAAGGATGCTTTCTGTCCGCTCTGTTTACCTTAACACATTTATAACTAAATGGAGCATTAAAATCATCACCCCTAGTACTCATAAATGCCTTTTTTTTGGTAAATAATACTTTAATCGTGTAAAAAGTTCCCTCATTCATAATTGTTGCCGGGAACACGTAATTGTCATGCAACACAAAAAAGCAGGCATTGATAGGTTGTTGCCATAGAAACTGAAAAAGCTTCTTTTAAAAGATTGTTTTTTTATGATATTATACCTTTTAAGTACATTATGAAATGACAAATCTTCTAAAGGCTATTTACTTAGCATAATGCAAAGTGGAACAGCACCGTTAGGATGGCTGCTCCCACGATAAACACATTAGGTGAGTTTTTATTATGTAGATGTTTTTATTTAATTCTGAAAATGTCATTCCATGGATTTATCTTCTCTTAAATGTAGGATTGGGGACAAGTGTCAGATCCGCTTCGAATCATTACGTCTCCTGGATTTCTAACACCATTATTGCTGGAAATCACTTGTTTCTGGATATATTTGTCATGGCCGGTGTTTCTTTTTGCCTTAAAGCTGGCCGATGTCCAATACAAAAAAAAAACAACCTTGCTGTGCCAGTGGAGGATAGGATAGCAGATCGATAGAATGCTGAAATTGTACTAGAGTTCAAAATGGCAGCTATTTTGTACTTTGAAGAAATAGCAACATTCTATTGATCTACCATTTGTGCTCTGAGGAAATTCCAACAAACCATTGATTAGCCATGTTAGAGGGATAGTAACATTCTTTTTGGATTATACAATACAGCCGCTGGTATTTGTACACCCTGGGGCACTACAAATAGTCCCATAATAATAATTTAGTGTGGAGGGGCATACTAAGTTAGTGAAGGGTTAGAGTGGGAGGATAGATGGAGTTTGAGGAACAGTATGTAGACATAACTGGGAACTTCCAATGGAAGCTCACTTGGACCTCTCTCCTGTATGGGCACAACAAGCCACAACTGGGAATGAACAGTGGAAAGTGGGCAGTAGGTACACGGAGCATGGGTGAGGGATTGAGGGAAGCAAAGTCTCCACCCTAGACCAAATAATCCCTTTATCTAACTGCCTTTAAATTGTATATTTTTATTATTAACAAGTGAAGTGGCTTCCCCAACTGTATACACATAAAGTGTACATATATATAATGTTTATATTAATCTGTAATCTAAATTGCAAGGGTGCTTCCCACTTCCCACTTCTACTGTAAGGAGAAAGAGGTGGGATAATAGAGTTGGGTGGGCTGGCTGAAGCCCACAGTCATCGAGCTGGAGCCAACAAGAAACTAATTCTCTTGTATGCAGACATTGTACCCAAATGCCACAAAAAAACATCTGGTAGAGGGGTGGGAGCTGCTATAACCAGTTATGGTGCATGGTGGCTCCCATACCGGCCAGTCCAGGTTAGCTTTCATTCCATTCCAACAGCCACTGACTGATGGGCATACCTGAGAACTCTCCGGGTTTGACTCTGCTCTGCTCCTCCCGTTTTCCGGGTCAAGACCCGAATCCTCTGGGTCGCGGCAGCGGGGTCTTGACACGCCCCGCTCCCCGCCCATTTCCCCTTTAAATGGGGGTGTTTCCCGCTGCCATCAGCGGGAACGCCCCCGATTTCAGAGGGAGCGCCCACCGACCTCAGCGGGACCGATCGCCAACGTCAGTGTGCAGTACTGGCCGCATCCCGCAAGGGAAGGCTCCGGGTAGCCGGAGCCAAGGAGTTCCCAGGTATGCTGATGGGGAAATATGATTACCAAGCATGGAGCCACCTTAGTTATTCCTGGCATTATGAGGTGGGTAATGTATTGCAGACAGAGGCTTAAAACAGTGCGCAAAATTGGAAGAATGACGACTTATATTGAGGAGATCCACTAGAGGAACATAAAGGTGCATCTCTGGCACGCTTACAGGCTTCATATCTTTGCTTCAGAATATTGTATTAGCTAAGCTCAGACAAGTTTAGCTTCAAATAAATATTAGATTAGCAGTGCCCAGAATGCATTAAATTAGAAGGTAATAGTTAATGTAAGATATGGCATTAGTGGGTCTAGATGAAATTAATATGAGATAATACATTAGCAGGGAATCGGCTGTCAGAATAATAGATTCAATTTGCATAAAATACATGCTGATAGCAAACTAGCATAAAACATACACAGCCCCTGCAAGACTGTGGATTCAGAATGGAGAAACACACGAAGGATAAATATGAAGATGATACAGGGTGGAAAATACTGAAAATACCGGAAAAGATGATATCCTGTGTATTAATCTTTTTCAAGAAGGTAGTAGGAAGTTTGTAGCAACAAATGACTTAAAGAAGAGAGAAGAACAGGAGGTTAAGGTTGCTGCTCCCATGGTGTGCCATACCTTCCAAGTGGACAGTGGACGCTGTGTCACCGCATTTAAAGTATATAATAATATACTGAACTATAAAATGTAGTTTTGGGCAAGTGATAGAAAAGAGCATGCGGTCAGATGGCCCAAAAAAATTGGATACATAAATACAACCAGAATGTGGACAGAAATCAGTCAATACACACAATCCTTTCTAGGCGTCATTGGATCTCAACCCAAATGGGAAAGACAGGGAATCTTGTAAGAGGGTGGCGGATCTCTTGGGATCTATACAGAAACCTCTCATATACTCCACCTCTAGGATTGGAGTACAGAACCACCACTTTGGGAAACATATACTCACATTTCCTGGTAACATTTATGGGGAGCTGGTGGCCGGTGGCCCACCAGACATTTGCCCAGTGCACCAAATGGCCAGTACAGGCCTGAACTGGGATATTTTACCAGTATATATATATATATATATATATATATATATACATCATAAGTAGTGCTATAAAAGCAGACGTGTGAAGTGAAGCGCAGGCCTATGAGAATTGCTATTACAGAGGCCACGCATGCGATACAATGCGGACACATTTCAGGTAGTGCATAATATTGGAAGCTGTCATTTTCCTGACTTTATAGTCAATGACGTTTTTCAATTTGCATAAAAAAAATCTGTCTCTTCAGCAATAAAGGGCAGAGCCATCAGCAAAGCTCATCTCGCAAGTCTGATGAAGCAGTAACCCGCACCGCCCCATATTAGCCAACTCTGCACGTGGAAATCTTTTTTTTTTCTTTTTCCAAGAAAAAAAAGAGAATAGGCCGCCTATATTCTTTATCATTACTGTTATTCAGGTTCTCATCTATAATTTATTTACATGTCCTCCCAAATCATTCCTTTTGCTTTCCTAGTAGCTCAACCTTCTGCGATTACTTGCATCACCAACCATAAAACATCTCCTTTGGGGAACATCTTATATCACCTCACCAGTATCTGCTTCGACCTCCCGAGAAATAGACTTCTTCAGAAATTCTTACCATAAGATTATGAAATAACATGAATATTGACAGTCACTCGTGGTAGTCCAGCTGTCCTTGCGACACAGTCCAAGTCTATTTCTGATGGTGACCCCGCGTAAAATATACATTGATTTCCAACAAAGAGATCCTCACCCCACACAAACCTCCCATCTAGTAATAAACCTTCGACCAACTGATTACATCTTCTCTCACACGGAAATGAAACAAAACATGTTTTCATCCCACCTAAAACAGTAATCTCAGCTGTTGCCATTGAACCTCTGATTAATCTTTCAAGGATCCATGAGCAGGCCTCCTAAAAATGGTTTTCTGTGCCTTTTGCCAAAAAAATCACCATAGGGCGAGCCATCGCTCCAAGTGGTCTCTTCTATGCCTCACTACTTGGTATTATCTATCATATTTGCGCCCTTCTGGGAATTCATAAACATACCTCGGATCTACCGAGGGTAGGCTATCCGGAGCTCTCCCTCTTTTGGGGAAGCAGCTCCAAGAAGGGGCAGAGTTATCAAAATGTAGGCGCAGGGCTAGCCCCAGATAATCCTTAGTTGGGTGAAGCCAAATGCCGCTTCCCTTCCCAAAGAAAGAAGAAGTTGAGCCGGAAAGCTTGGGAAGTAGCGCTTGACTTATAGCCTGAGGGTCAAACACGAAGGGCTCCCAGGTATGATCATAGGCTTTGACCTAGAGTTCCGGGTTCTGCCCATATTTATGTCTTATGGTGGATGGGTGGATAATTAATTATCCATCATCTGGAAGTTACTCTTTCATAGCTTATATTGAACGGGGAAAACATGACCCAAGAAGTGAATATTTAATTCCAACGCTTTCTTTAATGCATTCATTATGAGGAATTCTACTGCGTTACAAGTTACTAGGTTTAAATATATTACTAAAACATCTTCAATAATGATGACTAGCATTAAAATAAGGCTAGTGCAGCTGATGGACACCGAAGGGTAACAGGTCCGCTTTAAAAGCAGAAGGCCAAGCAAGCAGATTTTTACCCCCACAGCAGAGAAAGTAAAACAGAGAGGTCTTCCAGCTCATTAGTGCTCCTGCAGCTTCTCCGCATCTCTTGCCGAGAGAGTTAAAAAAAAGAAGAAACCCCACACTTAACCTTTCTATTTCCAAGCTGCATGTAATGCATTCAGCTGCGGGCCAGTACTGTAGCAGCTGGGTCTAAAAGCAAATAGAATTCCATCTATGTTCTTTGCTCCATTAGATGTTTTATTATCCTGAAAGAAAATAAACAGACAATAGAGAAAGAAGCTCATCAACTCCTACACTCTTTTGTTTGATATACACCTCCTGTATATCACAAACCCAGGTCCCTGTATGATGCTGTCACCAGCGGGAGCTGAGTAATGAGTGTGCCGCCATGTTATGCTGAAACACTTTACGATGATAAGGGAGCTTGTTTGCCGCAGAAGGACCCAAAATATATTGCATCGTTTTGCGTGTGGCTTGCCCATTTTTGGGTTAAAGTAAAAAAAAAGTAACATTTAGGGGAAAAGGCGCAAGCGGCAATTAAAGTCCAACATGATCCACCATTAACCTCTGCGAACGTTGTTTTACGACCAATTAAATAGCTTTCAAAATTTACATTTAAAATCTAAAATTAAAAGCGGCATGAATTATTCCAGGGGATATAAATGTATTCTTCTTAACTGTGGCAGGGAACAGTCTCAAAATTTCAACTTAGTTGGACCATGATGTTTTCTGTCTTTGAAAATTAATGAAATATCATGGAAAAGATAACCAAAAATATGCAATGGTGGTCAACCATTTACTACGATAACCCTCCTGTTGCCTTTTTTCCCAGAATATTTCTCCTTCTCTCACTCTCTAGCCCTCCATATGCCCGACTTTCCTAAATATATTCTGAATAATCTTCCTAACTCCAGTAATATTAGGATTTATAGAAGAACCCTCATCTGTAATGGTCTAGTAGGCACGATTTCTGTTAGATCTCTGCTCCCTCGCATAGGAAGAACGTCCCCTTGGTGGAGCTGTTCCTTGCCTTCATATCTTCATTACTCTACAGTAGAGATCCCACCCCACGTCCCTGGCTACAGTAATAGGTAAACCTGAATGTGCTACAGTAGAGAAAAGTATCAAACGTGGACCTAAAAATACTCGACTTGGCTTTTAGTTTATTGGCAGACGTGGGCTAAACGTGACTCGAAGGAGCAGTTTTCTGCTGGGGGTTCCAAAACTAAAAACCCTTCCTTGAGAAAAGAGAAACAAAATCCCCAATTGTACATTAAAATTCCAAGGGGATTGCATCTCAGAAGCAAGTTCTGGCTCTGTGCGTGTTTTGGTTTTTATCTCCCTTGGCCAGATGTTTACAGAGGGAACAGATGTTTCTAGGAGAATGAGTAAGACTACACTAGCAAACCAGCATTTATCATGAATAAAACACTATTAATCTTCTCCCGGTAAGAACGCCGGCAAAGATACTGAAAACGAATGTTTTTCTAAACACCGTACAATTTCCCATACACCCTAGAGGGCATGCACAAAACGCTCGGCATGTTTCCTACCTGCAAAGATTAGGTGGAAATTACTTTGCCAAGGACAAACAAGCAAATTGCAAGCAGTAGAAGCCAGTCCCACGCATGGCTCTGAAAGAAGTTTATCCTCTCCATTAGTGCAATGGCTTCTAAAATAGCCTGACGGAGGGTATAATAGTGATGAGCATCACTGGACAACCTTCCATCATCACATTCTTTACCAATTTACTGCCAATGAAGGTTTTGATCTGAATATTGATTCTATAAAAACTATTTTAATTTGATTTTCTTTTAACCAGAGTCCTTAAGCGCCCCCTACCCTGGGGATCGGTTTCCAGGATCTGCTTAGATGAGACCAGATGGATCAGGTAGTGTCTGTCTTTGACAGCTGTGCTAACCAAAGTGTTACCTGCGCACTCTTGAGGAACAATAACAGCCTTCCCCGTAGACCTGGAAGGCACTGCTTTAATCAATGCATATATTTGACTTCTTGAGAGGCAGACTGGTGTACAACTCATTAATTAGAAACCTCTAGTTTAAGATGATTAACAACCCAGGGATTTTCACAGCTTTTAGCACGTCCACGGGACAGCTTGCACAATTAGAATAAAAAAACTCATTGAGCCTATCATAGTTTTCTATCTAAAATACCAAAAATAAATGTGATATTCCTTCATTAGCAGGAAAAAGGACTGTTGGGTGCAAATGGGCAAGACCCTTATCACAGAGCTAGATTAAGGCTGTATATGATTTGCGTAGGAAGAACTCAAGTGCGTCTCTTGGCACCTGGAGCAGAGACGGAGGTCCTGGCCAACATGGAGATTAAGGGGCATTGCACCATTGGGGGAAGCACCCTACTTAAGTTTCAGCCCTATGCTGGGGCTACATTTCCGGAACATACCCACAATTGGGTGACTTTATAGTGAATAGTATTATAATATACTTACTTTCTGAAGTTAATGTTTCCATGAGTTGCCACCATTAAGGAGTCACTAGTTCCATATTAATGAGGGGCATATTAAAGGCTTAATATTTGGGGTCAGCTCATTTATAAAGGGACCAAACGCGGCTTGGGCCGTAGGCAGCTGCCTATCATCCCTAACATGTGCCTAATCCTACTCCTCCGTAAGCGGACGTTCTTTGGCGTGCTTTATTTATATAAATAATTAAAGATCGCTAATAGAATAAGGGATAAAGAAATCCTCCACATTATATTACAAAAAATGCTTTGTACTTTTTGGTTGCAGGTGCGCGGCAGACGTTCCATAAGCAGACATCCAATTACACATCTCTACTGTGACCTTGCGAAAATAACTTTAATTTCCTGTGCTTTCTGGACCAAAACATAGTTACGATGCTGATTGCTGTTATTTGCTTCACACATCGAAGAGTTTTCTTTAAAAAAAAAAGAAATCATTAAATATAGGAATACAGCAAAAATATGTGCCAACCACCTTATGGGTTTATCTCGTTCAGATATTTGTTTTATAATAGGGGAAGATTAACCAAGTGGTGATAAGTCTGGGGCCAGAAGTTGCGAGGGCTGGGAGCAGTAGGACAAAGAACAATTCCTAGAGGAAGCTGGAGGCACCAACCATGTCTGATCGCTTCCGAACCTGAAGCTCCCCTGAAAAGGGAAACTTGAATTTGACGGCAGATAAGAACCATTTGGCCCATCTAGTCTGCCCATCTTTCTGACGTGCATGATCTCAGGTGTCCTTGGGTGTCCCGGCAAAGTAAACACCAGCATGAATGCGTCATGTCTGCCGTTTGGAATATTCGGGATTTTATAATTTGGAACCGAAGAGAGTCATGAACTAAACCGCAAAGAATCTAGCTGCTTCTGTAACGTAAAACAGTTATTCCTAAAGCATGAGCCTAATGGTTTAACCCTTTAATACCATGGGGGTATTACTGGCTTTTCTTGCCCTGGTCTGCATTAAAGGGACAATAAAGTGTCGTTAACAAAACGGTATTAAAAGGTTAAGGTGAGGCAAGTATGTGTTCTTTGTCATAAACCAAACTGTGATTATTACCTGTGAATATCACCTTCTTCTGGCCATGGAGGTGTATCCGCATACCTGCAAACTGTCTCAGGGTCTCAGGGTGAAGCCTATGATGTCGCTATATAAATCAATCACTGATAATACTTATGTGAAGTACAAACTTATATTAATTACGTAGTTATAAGGAACAACAATAATAGATATGGGATGGAGGCAGCAGAATCTTATTATATTTTATTTTAATTAACATATAGTTTGATAGTTTTATAATAAACCAGGTGGTCCACTTCATAGAGCTAAATGATTCTGGTGTGATATTCTGACTCAACAAAACGGCTTAAGTATAATCAACAAAATAAATACTTGCTAGACAATACCTGCCATGTTTATCCCTACTTCTAGAGAATATTAGACATTTTTGGTAATTAGATTATAATAACAGAAGCGAAACAGCCGAACAGAATTACTGTGGTAGAGAAAATTAAAATGGGAGATACATTTTTTTTTTCATGAGGTTAAATATTCCCCTTTTTTTCAACAATAAGTTGAATTAAAACTACTTTTCTCCTCTTCCTCTGAGGGGCTTTGAAAAGGGGGTATTCAATTACAAACGGCGTTACGTGTGATTGATTTCCTGTGGCGTGATTGCCGGGAGCCTCATAGTGAACACACAATCAATGAATCCTTCATTACCTCTGACGGTATGCAGAAGGCCCTCTCCGCCATACATATGCAAAGACTAAAGAACGCATCATCAGGATGAATTGGATGTAAAAAGGCATGCCGACGGAACAGTTAGCGATTACCATAGGATCTCATCAACGGAATTGTTATCAGGAACACATTTGCCTGCGACGTTGTGCCCTCCCCACAACCTTCCCCGTACCATAGAGAGCAGGGGGGGGATTTGCGATACGCTGTACACCGCTAGCAAGGTTAATCCCCCCCAAAATGAAAATGCATTCTAAACAATACAGAGAGTTCTCTAAATCAGGGGGAAAATGCAACACGACCCTCTTGGGAGTTTCTATAATTAACAAGCAATTAACTAATTAACTTTTTTTTTTCTTTTTATTGGCTCGATTAATTAGGACGGCTGAATGTCCTGGCTTGGACAGGGCTGTTCTCTACTTGTAAGTAGCGTTCCCAGCTTCTAGCAGCCTCTTCGTGTAAACGCTTGAGGTCCTTAAATAAAGTTTTTTTCGTCTCAGAGTCATGCAGTTATATCCTGTGACATCATATGATGTCATGTAACCAGGGCAAGGGTGGAGATAGAAGAAGAGTGTGGAGCATAGTCTGGGTTTCCTCATGCTCTTCATGGTCATCCATTTCGTTTACTTATCTCTACCTCCCAAGCTGCTGCTTATGGTTGATTGGTTCAGGAAGCCTTTGTGAGGAAAGAAGGGTAAGCGAAAATACACAAGACTGGCCCTGCCACAGGCTGCCAACTTATTTATCCAAAACAATTAAACCCATTGCCAAAAATCACAACATAGTTTGAATTAATGAATAGGTCCTACTAGAAGCATTGAAGGCCAATAGATTCATGCGTTCCACTGTAACACTTCAGACAGCCATGAGATTTTGAGATATGACCGGTGACCATAGAGATATTTCTGTGTTCATAATATAATGTCAATACAATTTTATTCATGGATAGGTACAGAGCTACCAAACATGAACTAGGGTTGAACTCTTGGAAGGAACCCTTAGCTAAAAAGAAGAAGATAGTCTTGGTACTGATTAACCGGGACAACTGGAAACCCCATAGTGAGCTTCGGCACATAGGACAATAACGTAAATCCCTCTGCACAGCAAGAGTTTGATCTTCAAAAGGCCAGAAGACAGCAGGACAATCAAGAAGATAACAAAAGCCACCTATCGCATCTTGTGGGCTATAGGAAGAGACAGAGGTACATGACCACCTCAAGATGTCTGCAGGCAGAAAGGAGTAATAATCAGTCTTTATTGGGACTTATGTATAAAGAGGACAGCAGAATAGCGTTGAAAATCACGAAAGAAGCAGGACTTCTGTGCCGTTAATCTGTATAATTCAGTGGTTCTGGATGATTCGGATGTCAACAGAATTTCCACGAGAGACGTGATGCGCTTTCACTTAATTTGTAAAGTAAATCAAATGAATTTGGGACAAATGTTTACATATGCAAATCCGCAGTCTGAATAATTTCACATGCACACAGAGACTAAATGCACCCAAAATAAAAGTGAGCAGAAATTACTACCATGAAGGATTGAATGTGTTCAAGGGGATTGAATCCAGCACAATAGATTTCATTAGGATTAAATAGGGGTTTTAGGAAGGAAGGAAGAACTGGGGAGGGGGGGGTACAAACACCATGTGTTTGGTTTGGTTCATGAGCTGAGCTAATACATGAATATGAGCTGCATCATCGTAGTCGTAACTACAGGGGTCACAGCGGTCTCAGCTGCGACAGATCCAATGGCTCTTGGGGGCCCGGTGCGACCCCTTGTTCCTGTCTCCTAGTACCGGTTCCAAATAATTTTCCTTTCTTAACTATTTTGAACAAGCATGGGGAGACAGGAACAAATGGAGGTCACATGACCTCACGTGACCCCGCGGTGAAAACGAGGCTGCCCGCACAGTGTGAGAGCTGCTGGAGACAAAGCTGCTGGAGAGATGAGAGGTAAGCGGGGGCGGGCTGGAGGTGGGATGTATGCATATATGTTTGTATATATTGTGAGTGTGGATGTATAATTGTGTGTGAGAGAGCATGCATGTGTAGGAGTGTGTGAGAGCATGTATGTGTAGGCGTGTGTGAGAGCATGTATGTGTAAGTGTGTGTGTAAGGGCACAGATGTGTAGGTGTTTGTGTGGGAGCATGCATGTGCAGGAGTGTGTGAGAGCATGTATGTGTAGGCGTGTGTGAGAGCATGTATGTGTGAGAGGAGGAATGAATGTGTACATGTGTGTTAGTGAGTATGTGTGTGTAATTTGTGTAAATGTGTTTCCAAATGTGTGTATGTTGAAGGGGGGGGAAAAGGGCAATGATGGTACAGACCAGCTGTTGAAGTTAAGGAGCCTCGGGGCAAGTTTCTCACCAGCGCCCCTGCTTTACAAGTATCAGGGAACTCCTCGGTCCTCAGCTGATATTTCTTATTTACTTCCCCTAATAAACTTCTTACTGCTCAACAGCATCAACAGTGTCAGGTCACCGGACACGCGCACGCTCACCACCGGCAGCTGTGTTCAGCACTGTCCTTGCCCTCTAACATGGAACTCTGCCAAACAGGCTATGGTGACCAGACAGATATACCCTCAAATACCCTAATCAAAGGGGTGTATCCAAACAAGGGGGTAACCTACGAAACTATCCCAAAGGAAAATCACACTTATTAACATTATCATTAACAAATACTGTACTGGCATCAGCACAGGGCATAGGATAAGTGATCCTCATAGACGCACAACTTTTAATTTAATAAAAATGTTATAAGTAAAAGTTCTACATCAAAGACATTATTCACACTTTTATATTTACAGCTTTAATGATTTATGTTACTTTTAAGGGGGAAATAAAAATTTTGGAGATAAATTGCATTATTTTTGATCTGTAAAACAAAATAATATTAAGGACGGCTTATCACGGTTCCTACTTTAAATGTTATTTAAAAAAGAAGAATTATATTTTTTTTCTAAAAAAAAAAAAAAAAAAGACTAGGAAAAAAATCTATAATTTCTCTGGGACTTCACAGCTACTGGGATTAATTGTGTATAGTAGAGGAAAGAGAGAGCTGTGTTATAAAGTGAAAGACATCTGTTTCACTCCATTATACACAATGTACTGTAGCAAAAAGGGACATCAATTCATTAAATTATATTCCAGAGTGATAGATGTCTGCTTCACACCATTATACAAAATGTATCAAACAGAGATGTCAAACAGACTGGTGAATTATGACGTAACTGATGGAATATCCAATCGATCAATATCAAGGAACAGAATGTGTAGATGGCCGCGTAGCAGATGCTGCGTTATTATCAGGTCAAGAGCATCATTAGATAGGATGAGTGTGTATTAGCCGTATGGACACTCAAATTAATCAACGCTACATACTCACTCACCAGACTAGCGTTCTACCCCATCAATTGTATTAAATCACTCATCAGATCTATGTTTCATAAGTAGCGTCAGACAAACGTGACCATCGATCGTAAAAATAATTGTTGGGGTGGGGGAGGGGATGCCGTTTTTTTTAAAATAAATCGAGAACCACTTAAAGGGGAACTATGACCAAAAATGATTATAATAATAATAAAGGTTATAATATTAGGGATAACGTGTGTAATTGGGAGCAGGGCTCTCTCCACCTAATGTATCGGTTTGTCTTAGTCTGTCAGTTCTCGTCTTGTCATACCCCTTGGATATATGGATTGTATTAAGCGCTGCGTAGATTGTTGGCGCTATATAAATAAAAGATAATAACAATAATAATAATAATGTAATGGCCCCCCCTTCTAGATTGGATGTTCATCTTTTAATTAGTGCAGGAAACACTGCACTATGGATAATCAGCTTTACAGTCCTCATTATGACTTTATTACAATAAAAATAATAAAATAAATAAAAAAAAATAATAATAAAATAATGTAATAAAAAATATAATAAAAACGTGATTTGATGTGTTCAAATGTGTACACGAGATATATATTTAGCTTTTAAGGTTTATTAATGTCATATCTTCTGAGCGTCCCAATTTTTCCAAACTGTCCTGCTGGTCTGGGTAGCTGCCTCATTGTCCTGCTTCTGTGGGCAGTAGGGACCATGGGCTGTTGGGGAGATCCCTGACTGGCCCGAGGGGCTGTAAAGTCAATGGAGATCAGTGTTGATGCACCCTAGACCTCCATTGCAGTTCCTTTGTAGCCATCTTGAGACCCTCTGAAGCTGAGATGGCTCTTTAGGTAAATCAGGCAGATTGTCCCATCCTACCTACACCCCCCCTGGGTCAAGATATGGTCTTCTAGGCCCAACCACATCTCCCCCAACTCCTAGCTATGTACCCCAACATGGGTGTCCTAATTTGGACAGCTGGAATGTTGAGGAGTATTGTCAATAGTTACTGAGCCTCTTTAAGGGCCAATATCAGGACTAATTCAATTCACTAATAATTATCCTGAGATAAGTTACTATGAAAGCCCCAGGCATTAAAGTGCAAATGATGATTTAAATTATTGTTTTCTCCCCTTTGCAAATGTATGACAACATTCTGCTGAACCCACCAATGCATTAGCTATATTTTTTCCCATTTTAAGTAGCTGTGCATAATTTATTTATCTGTAAAACTGAATAAATGTGTTTTTTAATTACATTTATTTAAAAAAATATATTCATAAAAAAATGATGTCATATATATATATATATATATATTTTTTTTTTTTAAATCCTAAAAAAAATTGATTTGTGTGCTCGCAGTAAATGAGAAAAATAAATGAGAGAAATAACAGTTTAAGAAAGACAAAATAAAAACACAAATACTCTGGTCCTGCCGCATAAAATAGACCCTTAAGGGGTCCATTCAAGAAGATTGAAATCTTTAACGTGACGTTTTGTATCGGCTCAATAAGATCCATGTGCGAATGTTAAAAAAACATCCTTTTATATTGACAAAAACACTTTATGTAGATGTGTTTTGTAGACAAAATAATGGACTAAAATCTCCAATTTCCGGTCACAGTGACATTTCTGAAGTGTATTCCGAACCGTTTTGTAGAACGCAATCATTTTGCGCATAAGTCTATCCAATAAAGCGAAAGCCTTGGTTTTAATTAAATACACAGTAGTCAATGTGGAAATGTTAGTAAGTTGTACAAAATACATTTTATCCCTGCGTGGTATTTGAAAGCATTAACTAGGATTTTCAATCTTGTGAAAATGCAAATAAGACTGGAATTTGCATTGAGATGCGTGGCAGCCATTTTTTTCCCCAAGCATTCTCATGAACAAGACCCCTGCATGGGTGCCCGAGGTCCCAGGACCCCCATGCTTCTTGGTGCAGATTTTTGTTAATCTGTTAATGAAGTATGTATCGTTTTATTACTCAAGGCATATCTCCCAACAGTCCCAGTTTTCACAGGACAGCCCCGGGCTTTGGGAATTGTCCCACCCTCCTCCATTGGGGACGGTGGGCCAGTTGGGGATATTCTATGGTCTCCCCAGTCCGGGAGAGTTAAGTGACATAAGTTAGTATTTGGTGCAGTATATGTGGTCGTGTGTAGTAGTGTATGGTGTTGGCGTGAGTGTTAACTTGTGGTGATGGAAAGTCAAGGTTAAGCCTAGGGTTAGTGGTGTGAGATGAGGAGAGGAGGGAAGGAGGTAGAGAAGGGAGTGTGTATGTATATACTGTATATATATATATATATATATATATATATGTGTGTGTGTGTGTGTGTGAGAGTGTCTGTGTGTGTAAGTATGTGTGTGTGTGTGTAAGTGTATTGTGTTTGCGTGAATGCATGTGCGTGTTTTGGTAATGGAGAAGGACGCTGAAGAAATACTCCACCCAGGAGCCACTGCCCCTGGACTTACCCCCTGGACTACTGCCACTACCCCTGGACTTACCCTCTGGACTACTGCCACTACCCCCTGGACTTACCCTCTGGTCTTACTCCAATAACCAATCACCTGCCACAGAGGAGTAGCAATTTAACAACAAAATGGGCAATTACTTAATTGGGAAGAAACACTCTAAACAGGATACTAAGGTAAAATATTGGAAAACGACAGCATTATTTGAATGAATAAACAAAATGAAAGTCTCGGTCTGGAGCGGCAGGCTACAAACTCCGAGATAATGGGTTTCTGGTGAGTCTTTCCGCAGATGCCAATGTCAGTGGGGCCCGCAGGAAAATGGATGATCAGTGTTGGGGACCTTTCAACCTACGCTACACCATATGTAGAAAGTCATTTGTAGAAACTCCCAGGGTCTCTGACCTACTCGGCTCCCGTAGGCAGTCATCTGAGAGCAATGCATTAGCCAGCCGGCCAAAGTTAATCTATAATAAAAGATCATAATTTATGTTTGCAGAGCCGAAGACGTGTTTACAAGCAGTGCAACCTCTGACCCGCCGAGCTCCTAGTATAATCCGTTAATATTCGAGGACCGAAGAGTTAATGTGGATCACCTGACAATCCGACGGAACAGAAAAACACCAATCTGATCCAATTTATGGCAAATCAACCCAATGCCGGGTGACATTTTCGACTCCACGCATATGAATGGTTGGCTTCTGGGAGAGCAGAGTTTCTATTGATTATGCTTGAAACGTAGGTACAAAAATATAAAAAAAATTTAGCATTTTGTTTATGTCTTTACTTTAAAATAGTGTTTTTTTCCTCCCAAAAAAATACAGAAAGCAGCAGGGCATCCGGTTTTCCCGTTTTTAATGGTTCTGCGGGGTTACTGCTAAGGTTACGCGTCCTGTGACTGCCAAGCAATGCATTACAGGATTAAATGTCTTTTGAACAAGGGCCGGTGTTTTTTTATAAACAGCAGTAGACGGTCCCATGAAGCCTGAACATAGTGTTCCCGGCTACAGGGGGTCAACAGAGTGGTGTTTTCCCCCCAAAATCTCATATTCTACAATTCTATAAACTAAATAAACCCATGAAATTGTGTTTTCAGACTCAAATATGCAACAAATGCCTATTAAAATGTATCTGCATGGTTATTCCTCCCCATTGTTAATAAAAAAAATATCTGCTCTGATCATAAAATTCCTTACAGCTTCATTATAAAAGGGTAAGAAGACAAGGACTCGTTCGTATCATGTTATTACTGGAGATGATATACCTCCAAGGTGTCCCTATTAAGCAGGAACAGTCCCTGTTTTGGGAGTGTACCCCGGCATTCTGTAGCCCTAAAGATCAAAACCATGACGATAAAATACATATAAAATAAATATATATATATAAAGAATATTATTGCAAAGGTCTTAATTAGTTACATAAATAACAATCAAAAAGTTACAGTCAACTAAAAAAGTATCAGAAAGTAAAGTTCCGCTCTCTAGCCACGCCTTTAACCACACCCACAAAGCAAAAGTATCCAATCATTGGCCAAGTATCAATGTTTAAGAGAAGCACGTTTAAAAGACACGCGTTAACGTGATTTACCTTTAAAACAGGAACGTCAGATCGGCGCCCAAAATCACCATCTCGTTATGGAACGGCCAGCAGGGGAGGAATCACACTGCAAAATACATAAAATAAGGATCAGATTTTTTTTCCCTTAAAAAAAATGCTAATTTATGGATATGTGTGAAAGGTAGAATAATCACCAAATCGGTCAACTGAAATTACTTATTTCATTAGGCGGATTTATTATTAAAGCAAAACGATCATTTTAAGGAGAACCTTCCCAGCTAAATCCCTTAATCAAATCAAACTGCAGCTTGCACTTTTCCTTGCAATTATTATCAAAAGATTTTACAAAGGTTACCTCCTCTAATCCACAATCAGCATCTTAATAATAAGGGGAGACATACGTTTATGGTGGGGGTAATTATGCAGATCCTAAGAGCAGGAAGTTAAGATGATTACTCCTTCATAATGCCTCCCAACCCAACTGTCTTGTCCACAGGACGGTTCTAACTTTCTGGCACTGTCCCGCTGAGCTCCCCTACCGTCTCGACAGTTGGGATCATGGGCCGGTTGGAGACATCCTCTGATCTCTCATGACCACCCCAGGGAGGTGTAAAATCGATGGGACTCTCATGATGGCCATCTCAAGATGGTCTGAAGTTGGGTGATGTAGGCCGCTCTTCAGGTTAGGTAACCCCCCCACCCCTCCTTACATTCAACAAAGGTGTCCCGATTAGGACAACTGAAATATTGCAGATATGCCATAGAATTCACACAAGGTAGGCTTTTAATCACCTATATTTTCTTTACTCTAACATAATTACATAGGTTTACTCTATTGAGTTAGAAAATATAGGTGATATGAACACTGGAACACCAATCCCAAGTAACATTTATCTGTGTAAAATACTATAAGAGAATGATGTAACAGACAGGATAGGTTAATACGAGCTATAAAAATGGAGGTCTGAAGTTCATTGTAATGACATGACTCCTGATTTGTAGAACAGTCCAGACCCAGCTGGTATCCTGGAGGTTTTATATATTCCTTCTCTGTCTCCCCTCCGAGAGCCATTTATCAGAGGACATACAGCTGAAAAATAGTCCTTATTCCACCCCACTGGAGGAGGTCAAGGGAAGCTGAGGGCAGTGGCTGGTCTCCTGTGTGTCAAGTGATGAATGTGTCCCTATCACAGGATGAAGGATGTTTGGAAGGTTATACAGATTAGAGGGCAATCTTTTCTATCATATACACACAGCGGCTGGGATTGAGCAATTCCCAAATCAACATTGCTAAGACTATACTATAAGACTATACTATACAATTATACTATAAGACAATATTTGAAGACTATCCTATAAGACTATACTATAATACTATATTATAAGACTATCCTATAAGACTATAAGACTATACTATAAGACTATATTATAAGACTATCCTATAAGACTATACTATAAGACTATATTATAAGACTATCCTATAAGACTATAAGACTATACTATAAGACTATCCTATAGGAGTATACTATTATACTATACTATAAGACTATATTATAAGACTATACTATAAGACTATACTATAAGACTAGCAACACTCCTGATTTAAAATTACCTAAAATGATCTAGTAAAATAGGATTTTAACAGGGTACTTTGTATAAATGTATTGTAATTTGCATACATGTGTAAATATGCTGTGATAATTACTTATTTTAGGCATATTCCATTTACCCCTAGACCCACTTATTCAATTGCAATTGGCACTGTTTTTTTTCCATCTCTTCTCATTCCTATACAATCTCTACCCTTGTCTTTGTCTCCCCATTTCTCCTTTTTTAAATCACTCTTTCCCTTCTTAACCCATTCTCTCCTTCCTTCTTTCCCTTTTTTCTCCCTTTCTCTTTTCCTGCATCCTCTTCTTTTTATTATATCTCTATCCCATGCTTATAGTTATAGCCGGTCAGAGGGCACTTGAGGCAGGCTTACTGTCAATGCCCATCTCAGCTCATCTGGAGGGCGGCACACCTGGGCCAAGTTGCCCCCTCTTAGATATGTGGATGCACTGGTGGGCCATTCCATCTCAGGTCCGACGTGATTCGTGTCAAATAATAGTCCGCTCACCCACCTCTACAATGTGCTTCTCACCAAAACACTTATGTCTCATTCTTCCGCAGTTCTCTGTTCTGCTCCTTCTCCCCAGTCTTGACAACCTGAACTTTCTTCACCATTTATCTTCCATTCCCCTTAGTCATTGCCCCTCCTTTGTTCTGTCTGTCCTACTATTTCCCTTTCCTTAACTACCTGTCCTTGACCTTCTCTCTTTCGTAACATTATTCATTCGTAATTTACTGTCCACTATCAGAGCATCTCCATCCAGTCATCCGTCTCCCGCTGCCCATTGCTGTCCCTCGTCCCTCCCATTAATCGACAAACCTAAAGGTAACCAGAATTTACATAGCGTATTTATAACCTGATGATGTCAGAGTTGCCCCTGACTGCTGATCTCTGTTCTATAATTAAAGTCGATCTGACACTTAAACTTTATCTAGGGCATAAAAATCAATCTTCGCATTGTTGTAGCAGAATTACTACAAAAATGTATAGATTCAGAGATAAATAGATTTTTAAATTACCTCCAGTCCCTTTGGTAACACACTTTTTTTTATATAAAACACAAATACGTTTCTACAACTTACGCATACAAATAGAAGCCGAGAAACTGCGTTATTCACACACCTTTCACAAGGATCATACATTCCTTTACGATGCATATAAAATACCAAAAAAGCATCAATATGGCAATAAGGTTGCAGCATAAAAAATGATAAAATATTAAAGATTAAATACTACGCTCATGATAAAAAAATGCAGGTTTCTTTGAATCCAGCGCATGAGAAACACTTGTAACTAATAAAAGGCTTCTTCTGATTGGACCAATCTATGTTCCAATCTGGTTGCAACAGTAATAAGGCTAAAATTCTACATCAAAACTGTTCTTGAGTATGGAGGAATCACATTGCTATAGAAGGAAGCCAAGAAAACATGGCCGCCATTCTTTAAAAAGGGCAGTAAGGCTCCACCACCCGCATTTTATTTAGTAATTAGGTAGCCCACATAATTGGAGATGGCAGAGATCGGTACTATATGGTAGAGAAGCCAGGACATTATGGAGTTATTGGTTGGTTTATTAGTTGTCGGTTCGCTCATGCAGAGGAAATTTGGCGTTTTTGTAGGCTGGATTAGATTAAAAAAACTAAGGGAGATTTTCCCTCTGCAATGAGAAACGCAAGATAAAATCAGATACTTTCCCAAGCAGATATTCACCAAAGGGCCGGCTGAGATGTTGTCCCTTCTCACATTGAGCTAGTCTTCTACCTCTTTGGGGATCTCTATTCGTGCAAAGATGAGTCCAGCCATGGACCTCCCTGCTGACGTCTGTCTAAAGTGACACTGATCCCACGGAGGAGGTCTGTGAAGGTGGGCTACACATCTGTGGCCCTCGGTTTAGCTTCAGCTGGATGTTCTTTGCGCACTCACTTTGACTTCGCCAGTGAGAACTGGCTTTATGGTGGTAGAAGTGGGTTGGCCTCTTGGATCTCCCTAACTCCTTCAAAACTTCAGTTGTTTCCCTCCTTTGAGGTGGTCAAGAAGATCTGCCCATCCTTTGTTTTTTTTTCCTGTGGGCAGTATTGCTCCAGAAAGAAGAAGGTTGGCGGCCTATTGCTCCTTGGTGGCCTTACAAGACACAATTACCCTTTTTCGGATGTTACGAGGTATGTAGTAAACAGCCTGGGTGTTTGAGACATGCTCTTGATTGTAACCATAGGGTATGGGATGGTTTCCTATCATTAATAAAATCCCTGTTGGCATAAAAACTGCACAGACTTCCGCTGCAGTAATTGATAAGGTCTTCCCCTATTTGTACGCCTTCTTGTACTGGCCCATTTTGCAGCCGTTGAGCGTTCCAAATTGTCATGTTTAAAGCCATCACGTATAAAAATGTCTCCAAAGCAGGGACGTTCTGATGGAATCAGCTTAATTACGCTTGCAGCCTGATTTCCACACTATCCAAGACGCTTTGCCAAGTTTCAGACACTCAGTAATACAGCAAAGAAGATCTCCATAACCCCCTGCCTACTATGTAAAGGCACTGATCCCACAGCCTCGATGAATAACACATAACATCATACTAACCCCTCCATTAAAACAAGATAAAGCTTAAGTCCCACTTGGCAAAAGAAATGAGAACTGCAATAAGGTGAAGGCCAATGGTGGGACGTAACTTTTACAGTCCGTCACTTTATAGGAATATATCATTTGTGGCTTGTGCATTTATTTGCATGCGAGCGTCACATACACACAGTATTAGCGTAAATGAATGGTTACAAATGTTTGTTTAATTTGACATGTACAATTGGGATCGGTATGGTTTCCTGGTCTTGGATGAGCCAATATTTTATTTTCCGTTCCCTAGAGATCAACCGCATCAGATAAATAGTCATATCCAAATCTGGGAACTTTTCTAAATGAGCCGACCCTGAGACTATTAACCCTTTAATAGTCCATCATGAAGATTATATGTAGTGAATCACCACCTGCGTTCTAATACCAAATGTCTCTAATATTGGTCCTCGTGGTAACTTTAAGCACCAGTCTTATGTATATTATTGCTGCAGTGTAAGCTCCGGCCCCCGAGACCCTCAGATTGGTTCAAAAACCCAGAGACTCAGAGTCAATGTCAGATATTTGTCAGACATCTCTATGGCCAAATGTTAAGACTAAATCACAGTTTCTATGTATTTTAGATTTATCTCTTAGACCTATATAGTATATATACAGCACTAGATAATTGGTAGTAATTGAATGTGAGGAGACCCTGTATAGGGGACCCCCGCAGAGACTACATGACAGGTCCTATTGAAATTATAAATTGATTAGTGTCCAGTGTGATTGATAATATCAATTGGCTAGAGAGATAATACGTAATTATATAAGTAACTCTATAGATCAATCAATTAAAGGAGATGTATATATATTATAAAGACTGCGATAACTAAATGCGTAAATTAGACGCCGTATATTCATTAATCAATCAATTAAATAGATGGTAATGAATAAAACAATTGATCAATGAATATATAAATAGATAAACAGGGAAAATCCAATAAAATTTTGTATTCATTAAACAAAGTTCCAATGGTTCATAAAATAATCTCCGTGGGGGGGTCTCAGGGGGGCTGAGAAGAGGTTGGGGGTCACAAACAGGGAAGAGTATGAAATCTCAGGAGTAAGAAGGATTTCAGGTTGCATTTCCACAATGACCGGATCCTTTTCCTGCACCTTTTATTGACTTTTCTGTAAACGTGTGATTGTAAGCTCACAAGGTCACTGCCTTCTTCTACTTCTGTACCAGTATGGGGTTTTTTTTTAGCTAATTTTCACTTTTTGTAAAAGCTCTATGGAGTCGGCTATAAATATAATGTCATGTAAATGATCTCTTCTCTCTCTGAATGCTACCAGCCCTCCCCTCGTCACAAAGTTTGGCGCTGACCCCTTCGTATTCGACTCCGGGTTAATTATACCAGAGCATCCCGATGAGTGTTTAAGGCAGAGGATCTTTAACAAGTCATGTTGTTTTTTTTTGGCAAGGACAGTTGGTTGCTCACTATAAAAGAATCTTTGGGTTATTGAAGGGTTAATTTCGTGGTGAGATCATTTAAAAAGGACCCAGCTATGCCGATTATAACAACATACAAGATTTCTGTACAGAACGCCGTTTATGCTGAATGCTGCCATTAGTATACCAATATCACGGATAAATAAAATTAAATTAAAATGTAGATTTTTTATATTTCGGTTACGTTGCTCTAGTGAATTATGTTAATTGGGATAAATGTACGTTAATTTGGTGCGTAAATTGATGCCATCACTGATGACTTAATAAATATCTTGCTTTTTGCTTAAAATTTGCCGTGTGCTCAATTTTTCTTTAAAAAAAAAAAAAAAAATCATATTTTTTTCTATTATGTTGCTCTGGCGAAGCCCCATGATGTTAATTTGGAAAAAACTCGGTACGTATATTGTCTATTGACAGCTTAATTAATATCTTGTTTTTTTTCTCAAATTTTGCAGCGTGCTCCAGTTTTTATATTTCTTGAATTGTATGGAGGGCGTAGAGGCGTAGATTTTGCTTTTTGTTTGTTAGTATTTTTATTTTTTTTTGCCTGTATATTCATCTTCTTTCTCAATTTTAATATGATAGAAAAGGGCAGACACTAAATAGATTTTTTTTATTATTTTTTTTTTACAGGCATAATAGGAAATACAGAACAATATTTCAGTTGCTAGATGCCTCTAGTTACCATATCACCTCCCAGCACGCCACATCTGCAGAAAAGACTCTTGTGACCTACTTCTGCAGAGCTGTCATGGGGTCGGGTAATTAAATCTTCCTATACGGTGCCACAGAGGCCGGGAAGCAGGCAACTTCAATCCCCTTGTAACTATTTTTTCCCCAAATCTGAACCAATGCATTCTATTTGCATGTTATCACGCACATTCAGCGGACATAGCCCTGAATATATTCCGCCGGTACCATGCTATTTATATCGGCAACCTGAGCCTGTGTGGGAAGGAACTGAATGAATATTAAGACATTGAAGCACAAATAGAAGCATGCCCCATCTAAGTGTTCAGTAAGAGATGCGGGTCTCTGAATTTAGGAGACATGCACCTTTTTTTTCGATGTAGGGAAGCTCTGCGGCCGGTGAGCTCCGAAAATGATTTCCCTTACACATTAACATATCCCCCAGGTGTCACAATGGTGAGAGTGAAAAGTGGTGGGGTCAGAACCGGAAAGAGAGTCGTAAGGTGGCCTTGTGAGACCTACAATGGAGGTCTGGCCTGCAACAGCACAGATCCCCATTGATTATACAGCTCCCTGGGCCGGCCTACGATTCCTACTTTGGCGAAAGCAAGAGAGTGGGGCAGCAACCAGGGGCTGCCTCACAAAACCGGGAATGTGGTGAGGAATACATCAGAACCAAGAACACATTCAACTAAAATTAACTAGAACCCTGGCAAGAAATGAGGAGCAACAGCAACAGGACTGCAACTTCTAGGTCAAGCAAGTGTTTTAGTTTTTTATTTTGTCGAGAACATTAAACTGTCCCTTTACCGAAAGCACATACCTCCCAAGTGTTTCTATTCTAGAGAGAAGAAGCCTGTGTTGCTTTTCCTTCCAGATGTTCCTGGTTTCTCAAGAATAATCTGGCGAGGGTAGTAGCCAAAGCTAGTCAAAACACCTCCTGTGCGTCGATTACCTGTGAGGGCTTCCGACATGCAATGAGCAGACCCTAAGGTCAGGGTCCTCACAGCCCGGCTCATACCAGAACCAACTCGCCAACCTCCAATTAATTATTAAAAACCTTGAAACAGAAATACTTTCAGAGAAAGACAGTCAACGTCAACAGAGTACAACCAGGTTCCCAACCTTCAGCATCTATCTGACTTACTGAGCCACCTATCACTTCCCAACACAGACCAATAAATAAATAAGAGTATTATCGGACTAACACAGTCCCTGCCAGTCTTAGAGTCTCCTACAAAAGAGAATGAAAAGGCGTATATTTAAGACCAAAAAAAAAATCGCATGGGTTTGCATTGGACTCCTTACGTAATCCCGTAAAAAGCCCGTTGAGCATCTTTTTATAAAAGGATTTATTGCTGGATTACCCGCGTTATGGCGTTCGGCACAGTGCTATGTCAGTGGCCTTAAAATTTTACTTTCATAAAGGGACGCACTTCTACAAGGTCAGCAGATCCAGGCTTGTCCCAGATTCATCGGCGCTTGTTATAAATAGACTCTCTGCCATCGAGACACCGTGGTCATCGTAGCAGGGTCAGAGACCCTCTGAAATAAGTGGTCCCAGAGGGCTGTCATTTCAAAACTCGAGATCCCCTACACTTCATGTATGTGCTTTTATCGTAGTTTGATATAAAAAAAACTACTAATACGATAAAATATTACACCAGCTTTAAAAGTGTTGCGGTTGCGATGGACATGAGCAGAATGTTCTTGCTTGTTGGTTCACCTTTATTTTGCCTCAAATTGCTATTTACGCTAGTGCTGAGTGTCCTCACAAAAATAAGACAGAAAAAAGCAAGAGAAGGAGCGGAGCTGCGGGAATGGAGACAGGGGAGCAGAAGTGGTCAACACAGAAGATAGGGAGACTCAGCCGGCACAGACTTCAGCTCTTGCGCCGCACTCCCCTCCCAATCTGCCCCTGCTGTTCAGAGTTCCTGGGCAAAATACTGGCCAGGTGGCAACACTACTTTATACATTTGGTCCTTGGTATGTGGGGATCTTCGATCAAATCCACCATAGGTCCCTGTGAATCTTAAAGTGACACTCCACTGTAATGCATATGATAGCTGAGAGGTCTCTTTAAATTGACATGGTGTCCTCCTTGGAAATACACATAGATGTGCCCCTCTTCCCCACCTCGTTTTTCCAATGCAGGAAATGTTCCGGGCAAACACATCTCCATGTCCATAGTATACGGGCCAGGGAACATCCAGGAAACATCCAGCTACCCAGATCCCTCCTTTTTCGGTAGGCAGGCCTACTGATTTTAGTCAGCGGTCCCGCTGACCTTGGTGGGTTGCCCACTGACGTTGCCAGGTGGTCTGCTAGCGTTGGTGGGCAGCCTGTTGATGTTGCATGTGGGGAGCGGTGTGTGCCTCAACATGTTCCCGCGACCCGCAGGTTCTCTGCAGTGCCCCAGGTATGGCGATATACTTACTGCCAGTCAGCCCTGGTCAGCACTGGCTTGGCATATACAGCATGTGGGGGGTCTATTCTGCTTTCAATGGGAGCTCTTTCCTACCACTGATTGGCTTTTTCATGCTGCCAATCAGCGGAAATAAATGTCGGACTATGGAGGAGAAGGACAGCTGCAGGGCTGCAGCTTCTCCCTTTTTTTTTGTAAGAATGCATATAAAATTACTTACAGGGTGAACAATCCATGCACGGATTGACCTCGTGCCTTTTGCGACACTGCGATGGCAAAGAGATCTGATGATGTGGGTCTCATGACACGGGCAGCAGTTTGGTGGCTGCCACTGCATCCCCTTTTCTGTCAAAAATGTTTAATTACCAAAACAAAGGTAATTGGAATGGTTTATACCACGTTGTATAGCCCTGGGGAATATGTTGGCGCAATATAAATAAATAAAACCCAATACGTGCATCTTCACGGGGCCCGATTAACCCTTCGGAATCTATTTAATGTAAACACTGATGAACAGGGTAGAATATCTCCGTAATCCAAGCCAAGACATCTTGGCAACAATGACAATGAGCTGGCAGCGGATCTCCTGTAGCCACAAGGTATCTCCTTGTCCTTGGTTGCCCTTGCTTGGTATTGAATTAGTTTTAGTAATTTTTCATAAATATCACGTTGGTACCAGGAATCTCTACTGGAAGGTGGAAATCAGCCTGAAATTGTTCTGTCCTGTCTTTGAGCACACAAAATGCTTTAAAGCTCTATTATCTGTGACATGAAGGAGTAAGCAGGGGGGGAGGCAGGGGAGCAGAGAGAAGAGAAGGGGGGGGACCAAGCGCCACGGAGAGGGAAAGCGTGAATGTAATCCACGCAGCGGCTGGGAAACGGATCTGTGTCTGTATGAAAAACTATAAATCCAGCAGACTTTATCTGCAGGAAGAGGAGCAGATACAGAAAAGTCACTTTGCTAGTGAAGGAGAAGAAGGCTGTCATTGAGCCAGCAGCTTATATTGCGAAGGACTAAGGCATTGATATTCTTAGCTCATTATTTCACTCTGATCATTCCACCGATGGTTGATTAACTCCTTTACTGCCCAGCTGCTCGGTGCCACAAGTCATCCCATCAGCTCCTTTAAGGAATGGAGCTAGGATACTGTTTACACTTATTCCTATGTTTGTTAATTATCTTAAAGCGGCAAATTAAAGAAAATATATACCGTAATTGTCAAATTTTTTTTTCCGAAATGGTGATAAGAGTATCTTAAAAAAATTACGCCATTGTGGAGCAGTTTCTAGTAAGTAAATGGGTTTTTAAGAATTGTCCTAGTAACATTTTTTACTTACAGTGAAACCTAATACCGTATATGGAAATTTAGAGCAAACATCTGAAATACTTGAAAGCAGGAAAATATACTCAAAGGGACAAAAATCTCCATAGATTCCAACAAGGCCAATACAAGATATCTCCTTACCTTCCAACAGTCACGATTTCTGGGCACTGGCCCAATGTCCCGGGTTGCTTTCCCACTGTTCCGCTTTTGCAGGCAATGGGGAGAATGGGCCAGTTGGGGAGATCTTCTGATCTCCTTTGACCTGCCCTGGGAGCTATAAAAACCCTAGCATCGCAAGGTAGGCGGCCCCAATACCCAACACAGGTTTCTCCATCTGGACCCCTCAAGTGTTGGAGGTTATGCTCTTAATACGTCGGCGATCAGCGGGATCAGCAGAGGTTACGTTTTCATTTTTGCTAAAGTTGCTTGCAGTTTAGTAAACAAATCATAACAAACCATAAGAACGATCGGTAAAAACATTTACTGCGTCAGAGTGCATGAAAGCGGATTCTACTATCCAGATTGTTGCCTTGACATTGACTTTTCAGCTTGTTCACATCCTTTTGTCAACTTGACCCTGTAAATATTGGCAAACAGTATTACATCATCCTGATTACATGATATTAGGCAAGCATTTGCCCATTATGACCTAACAAAAATCCTATGATAATTCCAATAGCAGGCTAATAAAAAGCCTTAAACCATTACATTTATCATTCTCAGCCAATGGATTTTACTTTTCATTTGGCACAATCCCAAGGCTGTCGGCTCCCTTTCCACGGGCAGTTCTGACAGATACGAGTTCCGGGTATTAAAGCCGTAAGATAACTGTGCTGGCTATTGAACTGAAAGTAGAAAGAAAGAACCAAGAATTCTCTCTTCAATGGCTTCTAAGCAACATGACAAAAAGCGAATGCTCCAATGTCGCAGAGGCAGATAAAAGCGTGCCTTCCCCAGGTGATCACACACGAATACTTTCCCAAACCAATTCAAGAAAACGCCGCCCAAAAAGTTCACAAAAACAGATGCAAGGCAAAAAATACAATAAAAATTTGTCTCCATTCTAAAATGTTCATTCTGTGGCACATACTGTAGGACCCTGTAACATTAATTACAAAAAAATATGTGTACAATGCCTTCCTATAACTCTTAATTTATATTCAACTTTATATTTATTTAGTATTTTGTACTCAAGTAGGTTTAGAAGAAACGAAGGGCAACAATAACCGGGATTTACTACTAATGCTACTGGTATAGACAGGTGAAAGGTGATCAGCCCCACCTTGGTCAAACTGGTGAATTCCTCAAGATATATGCCTAGAAGAGTAGATTCTTCACTGATTCATGTGATCCGTTGGGTTTTACTTGGACTTTGTAGTTATTAATTGCCGGTTCAGCTGAATACGGTAGTTCTCGGTAGATCAAACACTGAACCGGGCAGGGTCTATGTCCAAAGGTAAGTCTGGGGTTAGTACTCAAGAGCAGTTGAGTTTACTACTTAACATGGAATTAAAGGACAATAAACTCCAATGTACAAGTCCATCAAACTCACGTTTAAGGGACAATTAAGCACATTATCTCCTAGAAGCAGAACCCCAAGCAGGTCAAGCAGGTCCACCGTTTCATTATTAAAAGCCGCTTTTCCTTAGTGTCTATAATGGTGCTTGACAGTCCCTGTCTGAACATGTTAGGATAAAGTGGCTCGGTGTCGAAGCTTAAGAGCTCAACCGTCACTTGGATAAAGTCTTCTTTAGGGTAATGAAGTTGTGGATACTGACACTTCTAAATATAAACTGTCCTGAAGGTACCAAATTCTGATGGGGTTTGATTTATCCACGTAAAAGATATTAATGGGATTGCTCATGTAAACATGGTGTGGCTAGGCATTGCCCTATGCATGCACCTCAACATTTCAGGTCTCCATATCTGTATACTTATGTCTGGCGGTTGGCAGGGTCGTGTTGGGGGCAGAAGTATGGCCCCCTACCCGCTTTAACCAAAGAGCCACCTCGCTCAGCTAAGTTTAAGAGTGTCCCAAGGAGGCCACATACAAACTGCAGTGGAGACCTCCACTGATTTTACAGATCCTTGGGCCAGTCAGGGTAGATCCAAGAAGCCCCCAACTAGCCCCTGACTCCTACTGTCTCGGTTTTGAGGGCCGAGCTACGCTGGACCTATGCCTTATCTCACTCAAAATCATAAAAACATTGTTTCATTTAATTTCCAGATCTTCAAATAACAACACAAAAAAATATTTTTCAATATAATGAGAAAAGTTTTATAACTACAAATTCATTTTTTTCATAGAAATAAAATCTGCTTTTTTTTTTTATCTTTTCTGTATTTGATGGACTTCTTTTTATTATTGACATTTAAACACATAATACAAAAAACTCATTTCATTTCCATTTTCAAGATAATCTTAAAAATCAGATGGACTTACACACATCAAAAGATATAAATTAGACATGGCTGGAAAAGGAAGGGATACATAGCAGCATTGATTATATTATAGCTTAAGATATATAGTACAATAATATAAATATATATATATATTATATATAATATAATATATATATACATATATATATATATATATATATATATATTATATTATATATAATATATTATTATAGCTTAAGATATATATATATATATACATATATATATATATTATATATAATATATATATATATATATTATTGTACTATATATATATATATATAGTAAATATCTATCTATATCTATATATATATATATATATATATATATATATATATATATATATACTGTATATATGTCTATATAGCTATATATCTATTATTCCAAAGGGACCATCGGATTTTAAATTGGTCCTGACTTTCTAATTCATATTGAAATAAAAATGTATGGACTTTTTGTATTCTAATAGTGTTTTTTGTTAGTTATACACACTGTTTCTGTCTCTTTGTAGTGCCATATCATAGACCCATAGATACTGTATTATACTAGTTTATTATCTCCGGATATTTTCCCGCAGAAGGGAGAAGGAATAAGTGACGTTTCTCTTTTGGAGCGTCGGATGATTGCACCATACATTGATATATTTATATACCTGGCATTGTACGATAAAGAAAGTAGAAATTATCTGAGGTTTTTCAAGCAGGTTAATACTATCATTGATTAACCAAATGGCTTTCTGCATCATCCGTGATAGAGTTGCGTCTATATATGCATAATCTGACATCGCAGAGCTGCAGAAACATGGCTTTGGACCGAAAAGTTGACATATTCCACATAGATGATGAATGTGGAACCCTGGCATCCAGCACTCTGTTTGATTGTGTAATCTACTGATTGATTTGATTCATACCGGGAAATGCTGTATGGCAAATGACAGGTGATTTGCCTGCCACGCGGCCGACTTTCTCCCATCGCAAAAATGCTATTTCATCTGGCTGCGAAAAGTCTCTACCCCTTCCTATGTATACGTTAACGGCCATAGGCGGCACCAGTCAAGACAGCAGCTTATAAATAGGTTGATATAAATACTCAGTCCATTGAGTTTAAATTAGATTAGTGGTGGGGTAAATGGGAGAAAGAAATCCAAAATGATCTACTGATGCCAAGCTCAGCATACCTGCCAACATTTCCATCATAGTTTTCTTTACTTAGTACGCTGACCTCACATTAAGGAAATAGTAATGGTTAAAAAAAGAGTGTGCTGTATGACGGAGTACAATTTTTAAACCATTTGTTTTCTGATCACGCCACTGCTTAAAGAATACCCGATGAATCCTTAAAATAGTGACATCGCACGAACACGGGTCTGGCCCAAAGAACGTTCTATTTCCACACTTGTACAGTGATGGATTTGGGGTATTTCCATTCTGCCTAATGCATACAGCTGGGTGGCTGGGACATGGACTAAGTGGTCAAGTGTGTCCCGGGAAATCCAGAACTGTTGGCAGCTATGCAGACCAAGTTGTCCCATTTTAAAGGGAGTACATGGATTCTTCCAATCTTCCAATATAAACGGACTTATCAGGTAATAGGGGAGCTATATGGTTAAAAAAGGGTTTGGGGGTTAGAGCGACTCAAGGTATTTAAGTGGCCTGAGAGGGACATTTTGAGTCAGGGCATGGGAGGTGTTTTGTGCTTTTAGCATTGGGTTAGTGTAAGCTAAAAGGTGGAAGAGATCTGACGTTATAGTTTTATTTAGTGGGCCAAGGACAGACTGCCATAGATGAAGTGGTATTTACAAAACCGGAACTCAACTTGGAATGCAAATTTATTATTGCGTTGAGTTGAGTTGAGTTACGCTCAAGGCAACCAAAGTCACCCAAGCTGAATGGCCTTTGGTTTGATCAGAAAGTAGGATCTGCTTCTCACCAAGGAACTCAGCAAGGTGATTAATGCTGAGTTCAACTGCGGAGTGACCAAAAAAACATGGCTTGTAGATCACTACATAGAAAAAACATATTTAAAAAAACCAATCATACAAAAACCAGCACGAGTGAGTGTAAGCCATGGTCTGCTTGGCTTGAAGTGAATGCTTTCTTCAAAGGATAAATCACCTATGAAGACAGGGTCACCTTTAGCATCAATCCCTCAACGGTCCAATAATCGCCCTTAAACCGTATGCTCTCTGGAATTGGACGTTGGCCTCCAAATACTCCATCACACCTTGCTGCCCGTTTCGGCGCGTGTGACGTATTTCCCCCTAGCACGCTACAATCTGGCTGCAAGGTCAGCATTTTCTACGAGCACAAAAAAATAAAGTAATAATAATAAGGATAACAGTCCATTTTTTATTTTTTTTCACGCCCGGACCTGGTAATAAAGTCTTTTTCCGTGAGCAGCATGGCCCTGACAGGGTGACGCGCGTGATAAATGCATCCTGTTATTTCTGTCTGTTATATCTGGAGGCATAGCGCTCTCGCTACGTGTTTAGCTTAATACAGTATGTGGAGGGGGCATAAAAAGGGGCTGCTAGGGAGGAAGAAGAGTGATAAAGAATTAAAATGAAACAACCGGCGTAATGGGCAGCGAGGAATTATCCTTTCATGTGTGACCCTGTTTTTTCCATCGATTTGAGTCCGTTAAATTAACACATTATTGTACGTCTCATTAACTGGCTGCAAAGGAACCTCAACCTGACAGTAACCCTTTGGGTGCTGACATAATGTCCATATACGGCACAAGTTTTGCCGATATTCAGTTAAAAAGATAAAAGTGGCCTGTTTATCTCTGAATAGCTGTGATTATTGTGATTTGAGGCTAAACCTACATAATGTTCAGTCCCCTGTCCTACAGAAATCACCCTTCTTACCAAACCTTTTTTTCCCCTAATGTTGCTGCCACATTCCCCATGTGTTGGTCCAGTTTAGCGTGAGAGAGTGGAGTCAAAGAGATATGTCCACAGAAGGTAGTAGATACATGAGACAGCATCCCATCATATGTGGTAGGGGCTAATCCAGTAAGGGAATTTGAACATGCATGGGATAGCCATAAAGCTACCATGAATCTAAGATGTGATCAAGGATTTATTAAGGTCTGAGTCTTGACACCAGGCATAATGGGCAGACTAGACGGGCCTAATGGTTCTGCTGTCAAATTCTATGTTTCCCTCTGGAGTTTTGGGGACCGAAACAAAATATTCTGATCTTGTCTACCCTGTTGTCTCATGCTTAATTATCGGTGGTAATATCTTTAATTAGAAAGAATCAGTAAATCCAGAGGCTCACATACAGTATGCTAGAGCTCTGCTTGAGTGTAATGTACGGCACCATTTACAGTGATTTACAGTGGCCAGGACTGCCCACTGACATCAGCGGGCAATCCCAATGACGTCGGTGGGCGGTCCCCATGATGTTGGTGGGCGGTCCCATGTCAGCAGAAAACAACCCCAATTAAGAGGAAAATGGGCGGGGAGCGGGGCGTGTCAAGACCCTGCTCGTGCGACCCGGAGGATCTCCAGGTCAAACCTGGAGAGTTGCCAGGTATGATTATCGGTCATGTGATATTGGGGTTGATTTCCCTGCTCAATCACCACACTGAGCCGATTCTTTATGGCAATGCTAATGAAGTCCTTTCCTCCATAGACTCATTAGTCAGAATGTTCCACTGGGTGGTTAAATCTGAGCCATTCTATTGTTTAACACAGGACAGTATGATAAGGAGTCAGGGTGTTTGTCTAATGACTGATATGCAGCTGTCTGGAAACATTATATTTCACAGAAATATGGAACTGTTTTAAAAAATAAATCAGCAGAATATTTTGGAAAACGTATTTTTAAGTTCTCCTTCAAATACAAATAATATATTAATATAAATGTTTTCCAGCGCTGGACTGGGTTATATCTCAGGAGTTTTAAATCACCTGCTTCTTCCTTAAAGTAGCTTCAGGATTAAATCAGCGATCAGTGCATTACTAGTACTGAAAAATATTGATTATTTTAATCAGTAAGTACATCTGCACACATACATATTTATTCATTATGGTTTATTTCATTTTTTAAGGGTAAAAAATAAATCCCAAGTGTGTAGCCACACCTTCCTCTGTCAGACCTCTACGGCGGTCAGAACAGCGATACCCATTCAACTGAGAAAAAAAAATAATCCAATATCTTGTGATGAAATTTCTGATAAATACACAACACTTTAAAATCATTTATTATAATTGAATTTCTCACTTGGGAACTTGGGATGGTGTCAACTACTACAGCTTATTAGAAAAGCAGCAGTGCCTCAATTTAATTTCATTATATTCAGAAAAGAAATTTTTTTTTTTAATATTATTTTTTTTTTTTTTTTTATAAATATAGAACCAAAATGCATACTTAGAATGTATCAAAATGTCCTAAGGACCTGTAAGTCACAATATATATATATATATATATATATATTAGGATTTTAAATAAAGCAGCCCATCAGGCATTTGCCCAGTGTGCCGGATGGCAAGTTCGGTTCTGCTTCCAACCATAAGCATACCTGGGAACTCTCCGGGTTTGACCTGGAGATTGCTGGATGAGCGCTGCTCCTCCGGTTTTCCGGGAGCGGGGTCTTGACCTTTAAATGGGGGTGTTTCCCGCTGCCATCAGCGGGAACGCCCCCGACATCAGCGGGAACGCCCACCAACGTCAGCGGGACCACCCGCCGACGTCAGTGTGCAGTCCTGGCCGGGTCCTGCAAGGGAAGGATCTGGGTAGCCAGAGCCGAGAAGTTCCCAGATATGACCATAAATGCAACAGACATAAATTATTAAAGATGGGTATAAAGACATAGCTGCTCCAAAGAGCTTACAATCTAAATATATTTACATCCATGGTTGGACTATTCCCTTTGCTCCAGCACTTTAGTGCGCAGCCATGGACTAGTAACACCTGTCCACATGGTGTGCGCAGCTACATGTACGCCATTTAGCGGCCACTGGTCTCAAAACGCCAGGGCCGTTTTTGTTCCCCAGTCTGCCCCTGTTGATAATATATCCATAATAATACCCGGTTCTCTGATTTTCCTACTCGGATCTCTTCAGGTTACGTAAGAGAGAAGATCAACCTGCAATAACCGTGACCGGACACAGATTTCTGCACATGCTTGCATTCTGCGGTAAGGGTATGGATAATGGACACATTGTATGTTCTCTGGAAATGCAGATGTAGTGCTTTTGTGCAATAATCCTGTAAGCAACACCGAGGATTTATTTTAAAGCTGCAGCAAGCCTTAGGTCATCCAGAACACGCATTCCAAAAGGGCCACGTTGGCACATTAGGATGTACGGATAAGGGTTATGTAAATGCGAACTGTACGGGATATGTTTTTTGATCATGCCTGACATCACGAGATAGCAAGGATCCTATTTCCTAAAGAGTGAAGGACTTACCCCGATATAAAAGAATCCAGAATCGACTAGAGTCATCAGAACTACCTATGGATCTTACTTTTTGGGAGACTAGAACATTAAATGGTTTGTTGTCTTCATGTTCTCCACCTTCTCCTCGCCACCACCCATTGTGAAGGCTGCCTGAGACATTCTGGAACGATCAGCAACTACACTATAGGACAGGAATGAGTTAATTAAACATTTTTGGAGAACCTGAGAACAGAAACTGAAGATGGCTGTTCCCGCAGTATGTACATGAAGCAGGTTTCTAGTATGAAGCATTATTGTCCTTGATACCCCTTCTTAAGAAGAATGTATATCAACGTTCTTTGTGACTTGATACATAGTCTTCAAAAAAGAATGAAAGCACTCACTTGAGTTAGAAATGGATTGGCGCTGAGTATATCATGATGTGTACGTCCGAACACATTTCCAGCACAGAGAATAGCTGGGAGCAGGCGATGGGGCAAATGCAATTGGATCGCTTCTACAGAATGACCCCGTGGATTTGGAAAAGGGACACCAGCTATCATGTGCATTGAAGTGCATAGGATGACTGGAGTGCCCCTCTAAGTTTAAGAACCTGTAAAAATGAGGTTTTGGGGAGGAGCGACAAAGAATCAACACCCCGGTTTCCAATGCTGGGGCACAGAAGATCATTTACGACAAGCAATTTAATGCCACCTGAAGAAGGTTGTCTTCGCACACAGATCTCTTCCCTTTGGCCATTGGAAATCTTTAGACTCAAGCAGCCCACCTACTGAGTGTCACTCATATTTGTTTTTCTTTCCCCAAATAAGATAATTGTTGACCAAATGTAAATTGCTTTTACTGTGTGAAGCCAGCCTAATGCTTTGCGTATGTATAAGCGGCTAATGCTATGGCCAGGTTATGACATCTTCTCCGTCGTAAACTCAGTGAATGAGAGAACGTGCCTTCCTGGCCCGGAGACTGCTCAAGCCGTTTAGCCTGAGTGACAGCAAAATGCAGAGCACAAAAGCCAAGCTGCCGCGGTCTCACGCAGCCGGCACGGAGGCATTTAAACACGCCGGCAGCCCTAGCGAAGAGCTCATTCCCAATCTGACCTTGTCTCCTTCTTTCAAGTAGAGAAGCTCAATGCGTCAGAGGAAAACCCTAAGATATTCGACCATCTGATTATAGGTTCCAACCGGGGTCCCGGCCAATAACGACCATTAGTTCTATCACCTTAGCAATAACTAAAGCTGCCTGCTCGATGAGCGTCGGTACTCATCTTCATGAGCCAAGCACCGTTCCCCGTAATGAATTGACATCAGCTGCTGTAGGAAACACGCAGACCTGTATATTTATCACCGTGATCTACTGGCGTTGATTTTTTTTTTTTCTCGGATTTCTCTTTACATTTTTCCACGGAAATTGGAAAAAAAAAAAAACACAACAGGTAGTTTTTGCATTAATTTTGTGGCATTGGTTATTTGAATGCGATAATATATTCTTGCTATAAGTGGAGATGGAGGGGGGAGGTTCCCTTAAGGAAGCTGCAGAGAAAGAGTTGCATTGATTTTGCCATAAACCACTCGTTTACTGTGATAATGTATGCTTTTTCTTCCTCTCGAGAAAAACTTTTGTTTTTCTAGGAAAATGGCCAATCATCGGAACAACACATCCAAGAATTTCTTTATTGTGAGAAGTCGCTGTGTAGGTTTTGAAAGCATGTGACCAAAGTCAGTTTTTTTGCCCTTTGAGTGAAAATTGAGCACTTATTAGACAGCTAGCATCTGTTAATCACAGCCATCGGGTCGTTGCCCAGGGTATTGGGAGCACGTGTTTTTGCATATCCAACGGGCCTGGACTGGCCATCTAGAAAACCAGACTCTGAGCCAGATGATGCCGGCCACCTACTTTTGCTGTGCAAGTGTAAGGGTGTAGTGCGTGGCCACTTGTATCTCGCCAGTGACCTCATCTCCATCGTTTAGTGGCCTTAAAGTGCCCAACAAGGTTCCCAATACATTCTATGCTAGATTTACCACTGCCAATGCCCATCCTTGCAAGCCATGGAGAAGGGAGAGGGCTCTTACCTTACGCAGTGTTTCTTACTAAAACACAAGTCCCAATTACAAGGAAGTCATCTCCTATCTCCCATGTAAGGTGGCCACATTTTTTTCTGCCATTCAGGGACACACTATGAAGGTGTATATATATATATATATATATATATATATATATATATATATATATATATATATATATATATATATATATTTATACACTGATTCACATATGCACCTACACATAAAATAAATTGAATATATTATATATGTATATATATATATATATATATATATATATATATATATATATATCTCAGATACACCCTGATTCACATATACTTTTATATATTAATTATTACGTTTTGGAAAATTTAATAATATACATACTATAATTACAGACATGAGTAGATATAGAATGTTAACCCCTCTTATACCTGGCATGAGTAGATTCAGAGAATTAACTCCTCTATTACAAGACATTACACACACAGTCACACAAACAGACAAACACAGTCTGACAAACAAACATTTTGACAAACTGACAAACACAGTCACACACACACAGAGTCAAACACACATACCTGGTGCTGGCTGCAGCTTACTCTGAGTTGGCGTGAAGGAGGGAATCAGCCTATCAGGAGAGGCTACTGAACTCTCAAGCAAACGGGAGAGTTGAGAAGTCTCTCCTGATTGGCTGAGACCTCCTTCACACAGACTCCTCAATCCGGGACAAGGCATTGTACCGGATTCAGGCTGCCTGCGACTTGAAGTGCCATTGCGGGACTGTCCCGGACAATCCGGACCATTGTGGTCACCCTACCCCCATGACGTTTCTTAAGAAAAAGGCTAATGGGAATAAATAATCATCCAAATCCCGAGAAGTTAAGATGGCTGCCTCCATGTCACACAAATAACGTGGATTTCTGCATATCTTGCATATCTGCAAATTACCATTATTTAGTATACAGGCCTGTAAAATACAATGTTTGGGGAAACTGATGTGCATTTAACCCTATAGATAAGAATTACTAGGTGACCATAGTTCCAACAGAACCCTTTTGCCATAAAGCAACATATTGATGTTGTGAAGCGAATAGCACCCACTAACTCCTAGCAACTAAGTATATTTATAACTCTGCAGTAATAAACAATGCTAAGTAAATACATACAGATAAAAACACGTATCGCCACACGTCGATAACAAGGAGTTTATAGCCCCGGAGGGGCAAGAAAATATATCACAGAACAATAAAAAATATGTTTATCTATGATTAAGGCGGGAATAACGCTGAAGAGGCCAGAGAATCCGAACTTGTTTTCTACAAGCTTGTTAAAGTCCACCGCCAATTCCACCCTGCGATCCGAGCTGACATATTTGGTGGGTGCCTGCCTAATTCATCTGGAGAGTTATTTTCTGCTCTCTTGCTCCAGGCTGGCAGCCTCTGTCCTCGAAGCACTAGGACAAACCTGCAGGACCTGGACTTATGGTGACATCCAGATCCAGAGAGACACGGTTGTTCAAGCGAGTCTTGATGAAGCAGACGTGATACAGAGAAGCCTTCGGGCTAAATGTCTGCTCTGCCGCCTTCTATTGTGGGAGGGAGATAATAAGAGCCACTAAGTGAGATCTTCTAGCCTGGTGCAATTAAAAAAGCTGATTTCCACTGCTGGGAACGGCAAACACAAGCAGGGAAGTGTGAGGCTTATTAGAGCGATACGGGGCAATAAAGCAAGCGAATCAAACAGCAGTCTAGCACTAATTAGGAACGTGAACAGAGTGAATTGCTGAAAGGATAATCCGATGGGTTACACCATCAGCATCTTCGCTGTGAGCCAAATAGGAAAGTCTTCTTCTCCGACTCAAAAAAAAAAAATCTCGCTGATTATACCACGGAGATGAGGTCTGGGCAGGCAGTGAAATGGTCGTGCGTCACATAGAGAGAGAACGAAAGCAAGGAGGACTGCATAGAGAAAGTGGAGAGCCCGATATGATTGTGCTCTGGGGGATAAATACATTTCAGTGCAAAAAAGACAGAGTGACTTCGCTCGGTAGGAAGAAATAACAGATACGCTGTGACCCCCACGTAGACAGAATTTTGTTCTCGCTATTCAATGACGAAAAAATACATTCAACAATCGTTCTTATTACAGAAAAGAGAACACTGTCTTCTTTCAAGCTAATTTTCATTAGCAGACTTGACTAAACAGACATTAATAGTAAACTCTTATTCATTGTCGGGAGTTTATTGGAATGAGAAGGGGAACATTAAAAGGACGTAAAACAGCAATATCTTTGCACAACATTAAATTAACCATTTTACAGTTGCTATAAAGTACTCAAATTAGCGATTGCACAATTGGGTAGTTGGTGGCAGAAGTGGGATACATTCCTATACGCAGGTGATTATGCCTTGTGTTCCCAGAGTGAGTCACGCAATCACACACGCTTTTGGGTTGTCCTCATGAAGATATGGGTGAGGCTATCACAGCTACTTTAAAACAAAATATCTACTTTGATTTCTTTGAAAAAAGGCCACTGCTAACCTATATTTATTAAATATCTCAAAGAGATGTTTCCCATATGGTATTAGAGCAATAATTTTGACTTTTGCTACGATGAGTCATCTGAAGTGATTGTGGGTCAAACCCAGCTATGATCATTTAGTAATGAGCTACATTCCGTTATTAGGTATATCCAGGAGGAACGTGGTGCTGAGGGTTCCTAGTATATTAAATAAATAAACATTAGAAGAACCATCATAAAAACATAAAAACAATACAGAAACCTTTGAGAAGCTTTCTATGGCACCAGCCTATTACGCGCCTCTGTGTCATAAGACAATGAAGTATCTCCTGGAATAAAATATGAACGAGGCAAGATGTTAATTGATGAAATAATTATTTTGGGGAAGGGTTTGGACATTCAGTAGTAATAAGAATTATGTTTCTTGTGCAGCATTTAGTTGGGTGGAACAGCGCCATTAACTTCGTCGAGCTGAATGAGTATTTGAATTGAAAATTTAATTTCAAATACCATAACTACTCAGAGATGAGTTCTCACTCAGTACCCATTGACATTATCCACTGTGTGGACAAATCTGCTCAAAAAGGCTGAAGCATCAAGCTGTTCTATCAACCTAGCAGGTGGACCACTAACCGGCTCTGGTATGTTCTGCCAGTGATGTTGACCTTTGGTGGAAAATAAAAGGCGTGGAAAGTCCATTAACAACTTTCTCGTCCGAAAAAGCAGAGACCAGTAGCGGAGAGAAGAAATCTTGCACTTCCCGCAATCCTCCGTCCAACCACCATGACGAGAGGACATTTTTAAAGGTCAGCTAAAAATTATTTCACACCAATCTTTCTCCAAAGCAGAAAAGTAGCGGAGGATTTTCGCAGCGAAAGATGTGATTGGGAAACCTAATAAGAGCTTCAGCAATCAACACGCTGCCTTCCCTTATGAATAAGAGGGAGGATATGATTTAATCGGATCCTTCATCATTTTTATTGCACAAATTGACAAAATAATTCATTCGGCAAAAAAGGTAATAAATGACACACATTCAATAAGCAAATACTGACAGATCTAATGAGTAAAGGGTAAAGATACCATTTAACCCCTCGTATAATGCACTGTATGGCACGCCTTTACTGCGGTTCTATATCGATAATGTGACAATATGATTTAACCTAATCTTTTAACCACTTTCCCTGCATTACATTGATAACATAATTAATTCGCCAGATTAAAAAAAGGTTAGAAATGACACGAATATCTTAAGTAAATCCGACACTGACAATGCTAATGAGGAGACACTGTTGGAAATGGCAACCCTTATTGACCTAATTAGGTGACGGGTGTAGTGCGGCTGAGATGGGTGACTGCGTGTTACCTTTGAAAAGATATAATTATCAGTCGTTCGAAAAAATGTAATTATGTTACTGTTTACACACAATTACGTTTTTCTTTATTGCATTTGTGGTTTGCAGCATAACGAAAGCTGATTAGAATAAATAGGATAAATAGGTGCCTGCACGCTCCTATTTGCTAGGTGGTTAAGATATCTTCAAAAGACAAGGAATACGTATTAGAGACCCTGTATCCGGAATACACTGAATTTTAAAAGGACACCCCAGTCTGAAGAATACCCCTACTTGCGTTTGCCCGTGTGGCATTTGCTTTCGGCGCATGATAACCTGACTGCCGGGGAGCCCCAGCACTAGCTCGGTGGGTCTAACAAGATTCCAATGGGAGCTCTATCCTGCCACTGATTGGCTGCTTCAAGCAGCCAATCAGTGGCGTGAATCGTTAGAACCTTTTGAAGAATGCATACTAAAGTACTCGGAATTGTACAGCAGCACCATATTCCGGGGATCTGCAGTATGGGTGATCCCACCATCCCTTTAAATACTCGAGAGACATCCGCTACCATCTGGCAGAAGTCATGTTAGCTTCATTCTGTAGTCCGAGAGAACATGTTCCAAAAATGGACTGACTATAAAGGCCGCTAATTACTATAATTCCAGTACAGAGCGGAGGAAGGACTATCTCTCCTTGAGGACAATAATATATGAGCATTGTATGTATGTGGTTTCTGAAATTGAAATGGGATTTTGACACAAATCTAAAAAGAGGATACGTCACAGTGATAGGAAATAATCGGTTGTTTAACCCCCTTCTTTACGGAGACTTTTTCAGCATATTTACACTATGTTTCCTTAACCATGACTCTCCTGCTTAATTCTTTGTGCGCTCACACAAATTATATATTGTATTATTATAAATAATTATAGTCCAACATTTAGTATGAATAATACATTAAAATAATGAAAACTAATCCACATATTGTACTGAAACTGGTCCTCAAACCAGTCTAGTTGACCAAAATACCATAAAAGATGTTAATGTAAGTTTGAAAATACCCAACATGCATAGGTTTTTTTTTAGGTTTTTCAAAGCTATGGGGCACAAAAATGGAACATCCCTATAACCCTTTTTTAAACTTGAAATTTTCAAATCTTATTTTCTGATGCCTATGTCTCATTTGGGACTGTTTAGAAGCCCACCAGCTCCAAATACCCCCACAAAAGGACTGCATCAGGTGCGAGGCAGTCCCCTGCACCTGGAGCCACCATTCATAGCGATCCAGCCTAGCGCTGGATAACTTTTTTATTACGATTTTGTTTTAACTTTTTTTTTTTTTTTACTTTTCAGGCTGCTGATTGGTCGGAGACCATTCAGAATGCGATGCATCCACAATTGCGCAAGATTTCTGGCATGGAAAGGGTGAATGGCGGTCACAGGGAACCGCCAGAAAACAGTGTGCATGGTAGTGCACACCGCTGCTTTCTTCATGACATTCCATGTCTTCATGATTTTTGGGCCACTTATTTCATGGCGAGTTAAAAAAAAAAAACTTAAATAACAAAGTAAATTAACAAGCAGTGATCAAAATCATTCATAATCCTGTATATATTATATTGTCGCGCGTATGTATTTGGCTTTGATGTACCCAGGAAGATGCTTCCTGTAGTGTTTAATCACACTCATCCCCTCAGGGGTTTTAAGCATCCCTCCAGTGAGAAATTCTTCAGCATCCTCAGATTTACATACAGAGACACAGACAGTGTCGGCAAAAGAAGAACCAGTAGGGCCATCTATTCTGCCTTTTTAATCATTTTTTAATAATTATTTTTTCGGATAACTTTATGGATAACTCAAGCTTTCTTGAATTTTTTTCCCTGAACTACTTCCACCTGAGGATTATTCCAGGCATCTACTATTGTTCTTGTCTAACATTACCCCTCAGTCTTCCACCCTTCTTGGATTTATTTCATCCCTTGTCATATTGAATGCCTCCTTAGTTCATGTAGGGTGCACATTTTAAGGTTTCTAAGACTTTGCTCACATGTAGTGTGAGACCGCGTACCTTCTTACTGGGTCTTCCTCTCGGAACTATTAATGTCTTTGTAAAGCCACGGTCGCCCGACCCGGACACGGTATTCTATACGAGGTCTCACCAATGATGTATAAACTGGAATGAGTCAATATATTATGCTACTAATACGTTTTATTATCTAATCTAGAACGTTACTGGCTTTTCCTGTTATGTTACTCTACTGCCTGCTCAAGAACCTTTCGTGGTTATTGTTTCTTGAGTTCATACCACGAGTGTCCTACTAGTCTGAGGTCTACAAACCTAAATGGCCAGTCAAGGATATTGGGTCTCCTTTTTCCTCCCTGAATTTAGCATAGGTTTTGAGATATTATACTTATTCTGGATTATCATCTCTCAATCCATCTGACCACAGTTTTGTCCGTCATTGTTGGTTCCACTTCAGCGAAACATTAACTGCGCTAGGTTGAACTTAAGTATATCTCTCATTATATCAAATCTTTCAATAGAGACACTTTTAAGAAAATATCTACAGCAGCGATCTGTCGCTGTCTGCTTTTGTCACATGAAAAGTAATCATTCCCTGAGAAGTTATGGATGAGCGAAATGGTGGATGATGAAAGAGATTTCTAAAAAGATTTTGGTTATTCAACAGAACTAGGAATGCTGTTTCTAATGCTACATTTACTTATAAATTCCAAGAAGTCACCCTCATTCCATAGGCATGGAAGAATATACTGCTCATATAGGTAGCACAGAGAGGAATAGAATAAATATTGTTTCTTTGCAGCTTTACTTGTATACAGTGGCGACTCTAGAAACAATATATAGGGGGGCCACACAAGATACCACAGTCAAACTGGGGGGGCATTAATAATTTCCACCATTAAATCATACCACTGAAAAAACACACATTATATATATATATATATATATATATATATATATATATAGCCAAAAGTAATGTGCTATGGAATGATACTTTTGTTATTGGACAATACAATACTTGATCATTCAACATGGGAAGCCTGAAGCCACAATTTAGTGCGACTAATCCTTGAAATCCTTTAAACAACACAATACCTTAACTTTTGCACTAAATGATTTCAGGGCCTAATATTAGATCCTGCTGCTGATATATATATATATTAGCCCCTGCTGCCCATATATATTAATATTAGCCCCAGTTGCCGATATATATTAATATTAGTCCCTGCTGCCGATATATATATATAAATATATATATAAATATTAGACCCTGCTGCCGATAGCAGGTATAGATCAACACATTAACACACAAACCCAGCTTTGCATGTATAGATCAATTGAAATTCACTTGTGATCTCAGCACTGAAGGTATATATCAAATAAACAGAATCAGACATACAAATCCTGTATTTTCAGGTATACAATAATAGTATATGAAACGTAGCATCGCAGGTATAGATCAAATAAATACATGGAAACAGCATTGCAGGTATTAATCAACTGAACAAGACATACAAACCCTGTATTTGCAGGTACACATAAATCATGTATGGAAACATAGCATAGCAGATATGGATCTACAGAATAACACAGAAACCCAGCTTTGCAGGTACAGATCAATTGGAATTCACATAAAAACACAGCATTAAAGGTATATTTAAAACCCCCTAAATTACAGGCATAGATCACAGGTTGCACACCCCAAAGCAAGCCCTGGCGTCCACACTGTCCACATAGAACCTGACCAGCACCCAGATAACACACATAAGATTTGCCATCTTTGTCCCATATACACCCTGCCTGTGCCATCTTGTTCCCCAAGGCTCAAACATCCTGCTAGTGCCATCTTTGCCCTTCCACAATTATACATCTATGATACACACAAACACATTAACTCATGCTCTCCCTCATTCAGACAATTCATCCATTTTAAGAAACTACACCCCTTGGAGCTTCAAATGAGGGGCTACATGTATTTCTAGGACAAAAGTTGAGTGCACAAATAATGATGGAATATGTCGCTTTGGCTAGAAAATATGTTTTTTCTATCCATAGCGACACGTTCATTTGTGTCTAGCGCACTCCAGGTTTGTACTAGAAACACATGCAGCCCCTCATTTGATGCGCCAAGGGGTGTAGTTCTTGCAAATGTGTACTTTTTGTGCCATAATTTAACTTCCTACATGAGCAGTAATGCCACGTCAAGGCTTCAACCCTAATTACTGATCATTCACACGCCTTTGATATCTCCATTCACTCGCAGAAGCACACACCATACTTTCCATACATTCACTCACAGAAGCACACACACCATTCTTTCCCCTTACAATCCCAAAGAAATGATTGTAAAGGGAGAAAAAAAAAATCACTTTTACAGCAAAAATAAGTTTTGCTGTAAAAATGCAAGGCGCTCCAGGGATGAGATGGTTACTCACGTACCGCACAGGCTAAATGGATGATTTTAATAATATTTGCAGTTCATCAGGATTTCAAAAATTGCCTCCCTCTACCGTTGGCTAAATTTAACCCCATGATCAAAGGGATCATGGGATTAAAAATTAGTATCGGCCATTTTTAAAAAGGGAATGTGACTTTTTATAGCTATATGATCGCTGTGGTAACATTGGCTACCACAGTGATCATTTAGCTAGAATACTTAAACTTTTTTTTTTTTTAAAGTTTAACTACTTTATGTTTAAATCATTTTTTTTACATTTTTATTTTTTTAACTTAATATTTTTTATTATTTTATAATCTATATACCATTGGAAAGGTGAGGCGATTACCTTTCCAACGGTATATGTTGGAGGTCTGTAGCTGCTTAGATGCCTGAGATATAGGCATCTAAGCAGCATGCCCCCATACCGCTTTAACTGACAATTGTCGGTTATTAATAAAGTTGCGCGGTGACGTCATCGCGTCATTGCGCGTGCCGTCACCGGCCGGATCGGGTGGGCCCGGTGATGCCCTTCGGGGTAGGTGGTGATGGAGGTCCACAGACCTCCATCAAGGTAAGACAGTGCTAGTGACGGCATGGTGCCGTCGTTAGCACCTGACTGGGACTGCTAGCGACGGCACCATGCCGTCGTTAGCAGTCAAGGGGACTGTCCTGGGTGGCTTCAAATTCAGCGGGGGGGCATTAGGGGGGGCAAGGAATATCCTAGGGGGGGCAATTGCCCCCCCTTGCCCCCCTGTAGCGACGCCACTGCTTGTATATAACCTTGAATGTTCCAGTAAGGCTAATCATTTTCTTGGATACCTTCTTGGACTTTTTTGACGATAAATGTTGACTGTATTTTTATTCTCACTGCTTAGTTAATGCCACCCACAGCACGCATCCTAACATCTCAGATACCCAGTTTGGTCCACTTTTGTTATAGTATTGTGGTTGCATTCAAAGTATGGTATCAGAGAACACTCCTGCCCCAGGGCAGCTCCCCAACTACCAACTACCCCGCAGCCACCATCCCCAATGCATCATGTCCCAGCGCAAACATTTTAAGGATGCGGGGTAAATTCACTATGAAGCCTGTGTCAGCATAGTGCATAAGGGACGGTTACAAGGGAGATCTCCCCAAATGGTCCATGGGAGCCATGGCACATTGGGGAGCCTGATAGGGTGATCTGCCTCCTGCTTATCCAGCAGAGAGCCTGTTGCCCCCTGGAACTACTGCCCTACGTCTAGTTGCCCTAGGCCAGAATATGCCACTGGATACACTAAAATTCTTCATATTCTGAGATCATTGGAAAGTGGAAGACAGTGAGAGGAGGCCAGTGAGATTTGTATCCCAAAGTAGGCCTGTCCCTCTAAAAAGAGAGACAATATACTTCCATCATAAATCACCTTGCTTGAAAAATAACACGTCAAGCCCCCCAGAAAATGCTTTTTATTTGACACAGGGTCACGTAATTTGTTACATGACAATTGCCTTCGCATTTGGTGACCACCAAGAATTTCTGATTCTAAAAATGTACCGCAAGAGCCTCCAGAATTCTTAAAGGTGTTTTTCTTAGATATATATAATTAGTGATACTTGAATACTACCTTTTCAAATAACGACAAAAGGGAAATTCCTGGCAATCCAGAGTAATGATTACTTACGGCTTTCCACTGATCTAAAACATTTTTATCCTCTGGCACATAAGAGGAGCTTGGATAATGCTTTCCATAGAAAAAAGGAGCCCACTGCGGGAATGAATCTTTTTCTACCAATTGCATCTTTGTCCCCAGGGAGACGGTAATGAATCCACTCCAAGTTTACCAACGAATACATATAATTCATCCAAATGAGCTTTCCGCTGTCATTTTCAAGCGTCTTTCACTTTGCTTGACACCTCGGTGACCTTTAAGATAAAAGGTCACTTTCTGGATCATCATCCCACAGAGAGCCAGTTCTCTGTTCTTCTGGCCTCTTATGAGTTTGTTCAAGCTCATCGATGGGACCGGAAGCAGTTTCAGTGCAATATGGGTGATATTATTTCTAATCTTATGAATTCTGACTATTACACAATTTTGTTTTTGTTTAACTGATGGGATGTCAGAGATGAGGTAGGGCGTCCAGGACGATTTAAAGACGACCTCCGATTTTTGTTTGTAAACCGCATTGATTGTGATTAGCTAGGGTGGCAAAAAAAACACGCTGATCACATAAAAATTTAAAAAAAATATTATTTTTAGTTATAACGTTTAAAACAGAAAAAATCGTATTTAGCTTTTTTGGTAGTTTTTGGAGTCCACTTTTGGGTTAATTCACTAATATGAGTTGGTAATAAAAAGAAGGACAAAGTGTCCAACTCAGATAGTTGTGACCACTGAAAGTCCACTGGCAGTGAACTTGACTTGCTTTAACTCCTTAAAATGCATTGTTTTCAATGGGTTTAGGGACCGTCCATTGTCCTTAAGGGGTTAACTAATCTGCAGCGTAGTCATGTTGATGTTTGTTGAAATAAAAAAAAGTATATCAACCCCATGTTGCTTGTGAGCGTGAATAGTTTTTCAATTGACAAACATAACATTGCCTTGGGCGGTGATGTAAAATGCATTTTCCACCTCAATTTTTTCTATGTTTAAAATAAAAATTAAAAAAATAAAGGCCCCCTCCTTGTATGCAGTAGAGGGGCTCATACTTTTCCTGTAGGGGTGTTGAGACCACCCAGGCCCTTCCGTTGCATACGATGGAGGAGTTAAGAATGAGGTTTACCCTTTGGAGAGGTATGGAGCCTGCCTTCTCCCATCATGTATGATGTCATTTAAGACTTCAATCTAGATCATCTTTTGGATGCCAGGAAGATGGTGTTCCTTCTTCTAAGGTTATTAGAACCTCATTGAGGTTTTTCTTGTTACCCATACCCAGCAGGGCATAAAAGAAAATAATAGCATCATTTCAGAGACTTGGCAGCAGTATTGTCCGTCTTCCAAGGAAAGTTACCTAGCATGCATGGACATAAAGTAGACTTCTTTCGCACTTAAAAAAATAAATAAATTCCAATTGTCAACGTGAAAAAATAAGTTTACAACGAAAGCGACAAACTCATCATACTGTAGCCTTGTTGTGAGGACTTCACATTATTATACTAACTGTGTTTCAAAGCATGCCGAATAGGCTACATTTTTTGACAAGTGACCACTCTGCAGTTTCATCATTAGCCATCGGCTCATTAAGCGTTCTTCTGTTTTTTGAAACATTAACTTGGCTGCTTCACTGTACTGAGCTGTGAATGTTATGTGATGTTTTATGTTGCTTTATATACTGCCTTCTGCACTACCCAGCTCTCTCTCTCTCTCTCTATATATATATATATATCTTTAGAAAAACTGTATGTATGTTTTTAGTATGTGAGGTCGCTCTCTGACCCTTGACGCTGACGCTTTATTAGCTGAAGTATAGGAACAGTTGCTATGTAAAACTAGACTAGGTCTATGAATGTAAAGCAAGCGTTCCCCGCAATATTATGTTTTTATCAAGCTTGTAACCTGCAAGTCTGAACCTGAAATGGTCTCAAAAAAAGTGTTGAGTGTTACATCACCAGTACGACGACTTTTCCATTTACGCATCTATCATAGGGAGCTTTATTTACATTCTCAATCCAATTTCCTAATATTTTGAGTGGTCTCCTTTTTTAAGGACCGCTTTCCTTGCAGAGTATTATTTCTATGTGAAACCCAATAACCCAACAAACCACATACTTTATGGGAAATCCAGCCCTGTCTCGGTTCATAATGTGGCTATTCTAGGGTTTTAACTTGAGTCTCAAGGTTTTTATCCCAATCCTAAGATCTACTGACTCCTTTTTTTGCTTAATGTAGATCATATCTCAGCTCCCTAAGTGATGTTCTCCTGGATATATTGCGGTTCAACCCCTGCTTGACCATGTGAATACCTTTACCTCGTTGAAAGTCCTAGTTTTCATAAGAACTGTTATGAGAACCAAAGGGTTGTCACCATTAACAGGTCTTTGCACAGGGTACTTGCGATGGCCTATTAAAGGGTTAATATTTAAAGAGTTTCAGAGTCAGCTCATGTCTTATATGGTCAACAAACATCGGATTTAAAGGTTCCGTCCCACAAATTCTGCTGAATTCAATTACATTCCCAGTACTGTTGACAAGCGAAATCCTTCCCAGGAATAATAATTTCGTCAAGTACATTTTGGCACATTGATATTTGTCGCCAGGAACACTTAATTGCCATGTGACATAAAAGCAGGCACTAATAGGTTGTTGTCATGGAAACTAAAAAGTTTTAAGTGATTTAACCATTCAGTGGGGGGAACGACATATCCTCTTACAATGCATCTGTTTAAATAATAGAGAGCGCGGTTAATGTTTTGTCAAAGTGGAACAGGGGTTTATGAAGTTCAGATGTTCTCGGGCGCGCAAACCACTACATTGAAAAAAATCCAATAACTCGGAAAAAAATGATTCTTTTGAGTGGATACATGATAAGAAATAAAGAGCAAATCAGACCGTTGTAACAACATGAAGTCCATCAATTATTTAATATAACTTCCTTTTGTTCGCAAGTCAGATGGAATAAGTTAATTTTTCATGCTTGGTTCCTTAGTTTCTAAGGCAAGGCTAACGTCAACCCAGAAGTTCAGGATTCCAGCAATAATAATATGTGTTTTGTCACATTTTGGGTTTCCTTTTTTGGTTTTGAATATCAGCCCAGTCCTTGTGGATAAAAAAAAAGATTGAGTTGTTTAAATACTTTCAGACAGGGCTGGACTGGGGATAATGAGGTCGGCACTGGCACTTTAAGGCCAGCGGCCTATTGACGGGTGACGGTCGGGCATGTTGCGTTTTTATGCACGGGTTCACATGTTGCGTTGGGGAACTGCACTGCATGGGCAGATCTTGTGAGTAGGGGGCATTCTCGGCCTACCGGACATTAGCCCAGTGTGCCAAATGGCCAGTCCCGGCCTACTTTCAAAGCACGAATGTAATTTTTCCTACCTGTCAATCAATGTTCCTAACTCCTGATGAAGCCACTTTGTTATTCTGCAGAATCAACTAAACAGCAGTTTAAAAAGACTCTAACTTTATGGATTTTGGTCATTTAATTTATGCTTCATATAAATATATATATATATATATGTTTTATTGTGTTTAAGAGATGTTTTATTTCCTTTCAAATCTCGCTCCTATTGTTAGTTACCGTTTCCAAATCCTAATAAAACCAGATTAAACATTAAACAACGTCTCGAGGTAATTGAGAGCGCCTTATGGCGAAAAAATGTAAAATAAAGAAAAATAATAAAGTTGTATTTGGAAAGCTGTCATGTTAACATTAGAGAGTTGGATCCAGCTAATAATCATATGTTTAATAAAAGATTTTAATTTGCCAAAAGAACTCATTATGCAAAAAGAGTGTTTAGGGTATACATTTATGGTTCCCATTAAACCCCTTCCTTCCTCCGGATTTCTGCACTAAATATAAAACAAATTATAAAAATGTTAAAGGATGCAAAATAATAAGCAGCTGGTGAGGAAGGGTGGGTCAAATGCATGATGGGAAACATTCGCAACACAATATTCACAAAAATGGAAGGCTGGAACAGATTACTTCTGTAAAAGTGCAAAGTTTTCAAAGTGGACTTCTCACCATAGCAACTAATGGAATATTCCCGCTCACTAGACCATTCCATGGGTTGCCAACTTTGAAAACTTTGTCTCATAATTTCTTCATATAAATAACCCAGTTCACAATCTCTTCTATATTTTAAGAATAAATTTTTGATTTTCTTACATATATTTTGCCGATACACTGTGTAATTACAGCTTTCTTTTAAAGGTGCCGATCCACATGGATCAGTGATGTATCTACCAGTGCCCCAGGCTGCCACCTCCTCAGCCTCCATTAAAACTTCTGCGTGCTGGGAAATGACACTATATATGCGTACATTCACCCTGCAAGAGGAGCAATCGGGAGATCCCAGCAGGGTTTAGACGCGATCAGACATTCTTTATGTAACAGTGTAACGGTGCTCGCGCAGAGCGCTGTTACACACAATCGGTAGGCAGGAAGCGATGCTGGCTTCTACTGACAGGGGGGAGTTTAGGATGTCAATAGACAGCCTAGTTTCCCATGGAGCGGCCGAGAGATTTCCCTGCCCCTGTGAAAAACGCAGGAGGTAATCTTGGCACACCTTTTGTGGACGTACCACAAATGTAAAAACAATGTAAAAACAACACAGAGAAGCTTTTTGGGGTTTCTATGGCAATAACCTATTACTACCTGCTTTTATGTCACATGGTAATTGAGTGTTCCCAACAAAAATTATACGTTTCAACGAAATTTTATAGGATGAAATAACTATTTCCGAGAAGGGTTTGGGCGTTCAGCAGTGTTCTAAATGTTGTTTTTAATGCTGCATTTAGTTACCAACCGTGTTACATTCATCAGAGTAGGTGGAACAGCACCTTTAAGAGCCCCAATTATTTAGCTCTCAGTAACAGCATCTTTCACAGCAGGGCTTTTCCCTGGCTTCATGCACGGATCTAATTAATACCAGATGCCTTTTGTTTGCTGTCATAACTCCTATAAAAAAAAAAGCAAAATCTGTGCTTTTTTAGCATCGCTAATACAACCATAAGATCGGCTGGCTTTCGCACCAACCTCCTTTTTATTATTTCCTATAATTCCAAAAGCTATTATAAAGGCTGGAAGCATTTTATGACATTATGGAGAGGAGCTGAGGAAAACTGGTTGGGGGTATTACAACAAAAAGAAAGACAAAGAGACTGCTCCTCTCCGCTGACAATGGTATTTGTCACAATGCGAAGCGTAATTATTAAAGAGGGGCCGGTTCCTCTGCCAGTGCACTGCAACTCGGTGATAAATCCGTACGGATAAGGAAGTTATTTGGTCATTTAACACCAACTATTAAAGTCTTGGGGCTTGCGAAACAACTAAAACTCAATACTTATTCATTTTTGTACCTCTTATTTTGATGAAAATACTCTGTGAGTAATTTAATATGCATTAAAAATAAATAAATAAATATATATATATATATATATAAACTGAGGGAGAAGCTGCAGCTTCCCTCCTCCGCAATGTTGTGCTGATTCTTGATTGGCTGTTTGAAGCAGGCAATGAGTGGCAGGAAATGCATTTGGCGGGATTCTAGACAGGGGGGCACCACAAAAATATAAAAAGGGCCGCTCAACTATCATATGCATTAAAGTGGAAATGATGGCTGGAGTATCTCTTTAACTTTACCCACTGGCTTGTCCGGGTGGGACTGGAGATGGCCACGCTGGTCAGGTCTCCAGCGTTCACGTTTCACAGCACACAGGAACTGTAGTAGACATCCTATTTTCTGTCTCAGTCATCACCTATTAGTACTACATCCATGTCAACTCATGCTTTTGGATGCAGAGACTTCCCGCTTTTTCACGTTTGCTGTCATGTTCCAAGATCTGCATTTTTTCCCGTGTCACATTATATTAGGTGATGTCACGCATGTCATCCGGGGACAGCGATCATCAGGTATCGGCAGGGGGTGTTTGAAAAGTGTTATGGTCGAGTTATTTTTTAATAACCAAGTTCTTATGACAACTTCCTCATCTACATTTGGTAAAAAAAACTCCGTATTAACTCTTTGTAGTGTTTTGAGCCAAAACTTAACAAAACCAGCCAGTAATAGAACTTTAAGCCGTGTTTTGAGGAATTTCTGAATTTTTCTTCGCTCGTTAAACTATAGCAGCAGGAACCACCGGAAATGGGATTTGGCGCAAACGTAAAAAATAAGCCATTTATTAAGGGGGAAATACTCCATCTTTAACCCCAATAACCCTGTGGGTGGGATCCATGGAACGGAGGGACATGATCTAGGCTTGTCCTTCATACCTTCTCTTCCTTGTTAAAGACAAATAATCCATAGAAATATTACGGTCACATGCTCGGTATATTACATTAGAAAAGCCAATAGTGTCTTAGTCTAGACAGAAGACGATCACTTTGCTATTGAGGAAAATATATTACTGCTTTTATCCATTCAACATTCCTTTTCCTGGAATTAATGGGTACACCGTGTAAACTATTGTAGATGCATCAGGACATAACCTGGTGGCTAACGCTGACATTGAAACATGACTGTCCTGAATTGGCATGTCCAACGTCCTGCTTCGATAGAACCTAAGAGCGGATCAGATGGATGGATGAATAACTATAGATAAATTAACCCTTCAATGATTCTATTGTAGTCATCACACCTGGGAACCCTTCGGCTGAAGCCCTTCTTCCCTGGGTTTTGGGGTCACTTTCATCTTACTCGGGGGGGCAGTGTTTGGCCACACCCACTCCCTGCCTACTTAATTTTCACTAAAGGCTGTCAGGGCTAGCCCTGCCCCTATGTGCAGCTAGCCCCGCAGCTAGCCCCTTCACAAAGCCAGTCCCCCTCGATAAGGGAGAGCTCTGGTTTCCAGGTATGACCATGACATATTAAATGGAGGCAACCTAATGGTTGCAATAATAGTCCATATGAAAACCATGAATTATCAAGAATAAGAATTATCCCAGATTAAGTACAGGTTCATTTATCCGAGATAATTCTTATTCCTGACAACCCCCTCAATTAGGGTTATCAACTGTAGTGTGTAAATTGTGTCAATGTATATACAATTATATATAGTCATGATATATAAATGATAAATATGAAGAAGCTGGCTCCAGATTGCGTGACCCTGACATTCTGCCCATTCACCAGATTGGGGGTGATAGGTAGGTACACAGATACCATGCTACTCACAGATCCCACCATGAAGCTGGTTATCTGCTGTCTCTTTAGGGGCATGTTAATGTATATAGGTTCTTTCTGTGTATAAGGTACATTTTATGTAACATGACGCTTTCATTCATGCATGAAACCCCAACCTGCGTGTGTTCTATGTCCTACAAGACAGCTGCCTGATTAGACCCCCCACCCAAAGATATTTTAAATGTATTGGTGAATTAGAAAAGGTTTTGAATACATTGTATATATTCACTAACTGTAAATGACAGGCGTTTGGAGAAGTGGCGCCATACAGGGAACATACAACCAACTGCTAGCTGTCAAGGTAGGAATATGAAGGGTACATTGAACTCAGACCACCTCCTCCCCTATGTTACCCTATAGAGAGTCCGCAGTAACACTATCGATATCGAGTCATAATCTCCCAGATGTTTTCAAGGGCTATTTTAGGCCGTCTTCGATTTTCTTTACACTTTGTGAGCTGGCTGTAGGTAATGAGACTTGCGGTTTATCACCCGACTCGCTTATTTCCCCTCTGAACGGCGAGTCCCAGTATATATTCTGATAGTAAAGGGTTAAACGTTCCCCAGCCTGGAGTGACATCGTGCTTTACAGCGTAAGCGAGCAGAACGCATGCACAGCCAGGGACAGCTTTCCATAAGATGTGTTTTCCGTGATTTACTTGCATCTTCTAGCTGCCCGAGACCGGGGCTTCTCCCCACGTAGCGGTGCAGATAAGTGGAACAGCTCTCAGCCTAAGTATCCCAATGACAAGGAATCCCCAAGGACCTTGATAAGGAGGACACTTCTCCTCTCCCATCATCTCCAAGACATCAGCTGTCGGCAGTTGCTATGTTGACATAACCATTTATACGGCGCTCAGTTTAACCACTTAGTGCAGACTCCACTTGGCAGCGGAGACTGTGCTTACAGAGCTTGGGCAGCCATTCAAACTCCTTAACATACGTCATTTAACCCCTTGAGGACAATGCATTGTGAGCTTGCACATGTATGGGCTTTGCCGTGAAGGGGTTAACTCCTGGAATAGTAGCCCAGGCACCTTCAGGCACCAAATGACCTAAATGGATATGAGAGGCTGGAGGTGATGGTTTTATGATCTCGCAGCATGCGCATCCCTCCCAATTTCTACCCTTTGGGGGGGCGGAGCTAGGGAGGCAGCGTGTCAATCAAACTGACAGCGCTTCTGTGCATGTGCACAGTTCTGCGCTTGCACTGGAGAATGAAATCGGGACCTTGGGACTACGGCCCTGAATTCCGCCGCCCCAATCTGTCACAGTTTTTTGGACAGAGGTAGAGCTCGGCGGGACCGAAGGATAGAGTGGCCCAATCGGGACTGTCCTACGCAAAGCGTATGTATGCAGCCAGTCATATCAAGCCAGTGGCAGCACACTTCTGCACCCAACCTGCTGCAGATCGGGTGTGTATGGAGCGATGTCCACCAGCGGCCCACCAGGCATTTAGCCAGTGTGCCAGACAGCAGGTCCCGGCACCCAAGGGGTATGAATTATTTTTTGATAAGATTTTATCCGCTACCCTTGAATTCGTCCAAGCAGTAATGTTTGAAAGTTAAAATTAAAAATGATGTAAGTTACTTGGCAAAAACATTTATTATGACTGTGTCTAATTTATCAAATATTTATAGAAATAAAAAAGGTCAGAAAAATAATATTTTAAAGAATGTTCTATTGCAGCTCCAAATTTTTTCCATTTGTAAATTGGCAAATATTTAGTAGATGATCGTTCGATGATCAACATCATTTAAAAAATACATATGCAGAAAATAAAAAAAGTGTAATATTTTCAACTCATAAACTGTTCAACAAATAAGAATCAAAATGATGAATAGATAATGTAATTAGTTAATAGATGAAATAATTGGATAATTTGTCACTTCTGAGAGGACAACAGATGGTTCGGCAAAGAGCCAAATAAATCTAATGTGTTATTGTGGTCTGGCTCAAAACAAGAAAGCTTAGATATGACTGGTAAATAAAAAATACATATGTTCCGGAAAATATACATATTTATATACTGTATATATAAATATATATATAATACATATACATGTATCAGATGGTATTCTGCGGTAGCTCTTCAGTCGATCTCTAGAACTGATCTAATATCCTCTTTTTTAATAAGATCAGAGATAAACATAAAGATGGAAAACAATGCCACGGCTGAAGACTTTTGTTGTGATTTATTTAAAAGCGTAACAGATGGCAGTGGCAGAGAATGAGTACACCGATTATTGTTCCGCGAGGTCCCCTGGTACATATGTAGCATGTGATATTATTTCTGCTGTTAAAACGTATAATACCACAATATCCGAAAGGATTTAACAAGACTTGAAGACTGTTTGACCCAGAATATCAAAAAAACAAAACATCCTGGGAAGTACAACAAAAGCAAGCTGGATTTGTAACTCTTCATTGAACGCAAATTGCCTTCTTTTAAGTAAAAATATTGGATGAAAAAAAATAATACCTTAAAGGGACTGATTATACCGTGCGGGATCATCCATTGGGCACTCTGGGAACTCTGGGACCCCAATACTGTAGTGGATAATCTGGCCGCTGCACTCCCACTGGCCACATAGCGTAGGGTGCCACATAGCGTAGGGCAACTGTAGCAAGTAGGGGTGTATTCTGGCATGGGCTGATAAGGCCTAGGGTGGCAGTTCCAGAGGGGCGATAACACCAATGGGGCATAGCTGGGAGCGGATGTACCTATTGGGCGATCAGGCGTGCCACTGCTCCATGGGCTAGTTGAGGGTCTTGCAACCATCCTCCATACATTATGGAGCACTGTCCCCAGACGGCACAGTCTCTATATTATATATATATATATATATATATATATATATATATAATATGCTGGGATACGACCATACCTGGGGACATCCAGACTCCGGCTATCTTGAGCCCTACCTTTTTGGGATGCCAGTAAGGGGTCCTGCTGACACCAGTGGGCAGTCTGCTGACATCGGCGGGGGTCCCGCTTACATTGCATGCACGGCTAGCCCCTCACGCACGAAAACTAGCCATGGTTGGAGGCGAAGGGGACTCAACACCCCTCCCACGACCCGGAGTTTCTCCGCGGTGAGCCGGAAACCTGGAGAAGTGGAGTTTCAACCAGAGGCATGGATATGACGTTATACCCAGTGCTCAGCATTAGAGACGGGGGCCGTAGATTTAAGTGGCAGGGGCAGTTGGAACACCGCCCATGCCTAGGGCACCGATCTGCTAAGATACACTGGCGGCGCTCAGCAGGGTCACATAATGACCAAATCTAGCAGGAAAGGCAGCACCTACAAAGTAGCATAATCATGAATTTAAGGACGATCAGAAACAGATTACTTCTTCTCTAATGATGTATTAGCACCATAATATTAACATACTGCGGTATTAAAAGCTGCGCTATGGAGAAGGCGCGGGTTCCACATTAATATGCTTGGAAGGAAAAACATGACTGTGAGTATTATCAGTTTGATTATTCGGTTAAAATAAATAAAAATGGACCAGAATCGCTAAATTATGAGCGTTTCTGCCGCAAAACTGAGGCTGCGATCCTCTGTGAGGCTTTTTTTCCCCGATGCTAATTATAATGACGAATCGTTCATGCGGTGACTCCGTCTACCTCAAAATCAGTATATAATACCGATCCATGAGCTCGTTCGAAGCATTCTTTCCTTCTGTTGAGGAGATTGCACAGGCTCCATTGTATCCCTGTTACTCCAAAACAGAGGCCTATTGTTCACTGATAATGAAATTTGTCCCTCTTGAGCTGCAGTAATCAAGAGCCATCCGTCTGATGTCACCAGAAATTATGCCCCAATTAAAGCAGGCAGAGAACCGTCGGTATAAATTGCTTTCTCCCCTCTTGACTGTCATAGGACCTGATTTACTTTTGCACAGGATCGCGAGAGTCTCTTTCACACTTGGGTCTTCATGGACCTTCGAACAATGCCAGTGGACACTGTGGCCGTGTGAAGCTCCCAAAGTAAACATCTGAAGTCATGATGAAGTCATGATGAAGCACATCAACACACAATCCTTTGGCGTGATACCTGAAGCTAAGATAGATCAGCTAAGCTTCCTAAAATTACCCTGAGGTTTGAGTAAAGTCTAATCTTATTGACCCTTTGTATGCTACCTTCTTGCCTTCTTGAGACTGGTAACCCCCACTAGTGATAACAAAATCAGTGGATTTGCCCTGGAGGCTCTGGGCAGAGAACCAGTTGCTCCAGGGCGTTCTTTTAAATGTCAATATGGGTAGAAGTTTGGAATACCCCATTCCCTGACCAGTTCCTCCCCTATCATATATATAGACATTAGACGATAATGTGTCCTTATTAAACCACCCCACATCTGCACCCAGGCATCTGGCAGATGTTCACTACTCTGCAGCAGCAAAAGTAAATAACAAAATTGTAGGTTACACCAAAGAGTTGTGACATCCGTTGTGGGACAGAAGCCGTTCTAGGTATCCTAAGGAGAGGATCTTCTCCTCTTTTAGATCTTTTTAGAGATTTGGAATGAGGGTTGTAATGAATAATATGGAATATTTCATCATCCCTATCCTCATTATCGTATTTTGTGGGTGTAGAGGATGTTCTGGGCCTTCAGACTGGACTCAAGCCAAAGCCAAACTCAAAGACACAATTCATTCCTGTCCTCCACTCATCCTCATTCAGTCGATTCCATCCTTTATACAATATTGTCCTTAATTCACCCGGTTTCATTCTATGTTCCTGTCATTAGTTATTATGTATTAGCCTGCAACCACATAAAGATGAGAAAAATCACAGGCAAGGCTAGGGGTTTCAATTAGTGATTACTAATCAGACAATTAGTGTTACTTACACAGCATAACAAAACATTTCATGGGATGCTATGTATTATTAGCCAAGCTAACTGTACACCCATACGTGTACATATCCGGTGCCACGTTACTCCACTATGACATCATAATATTATTATTTATTGATTTACATAGCGCCATCATATTCCGCAGGACGCTTCCATCCTCTGAAACTAGTATTTAACCGGTGTAGAAAAAGTCACCCGGAAACCTCATATTCAAATAAGTTTGATTGGATTTAACTCTTAATCTGTTATTACCTTTGCATTGCAGCTTTGGTCTATGCTTTTCGGAATAATGCTATTTTATTTTTTTAATAATATATATTTTAATATTTACCTTTAATCAGTTTTTTTTTTCTTTTTTTCATCTGAGTTCTCTATAGCCCAGCAAATGAATTAGTCCCTACACCGACCAAAATGTACTAACCCTTGTTCATGCTGATAAATCTATAATCCTATACTAAAAATTCAATTTCAAAGCTCTTTTATCCTTCACTAAGATAGTCGTAAGTTGCAGACTGGCAGATAAATAACTGAAAAAAACAACTTTTAAAAACATTTTTGCTACCGAATGATCCGAACTTTTTTCTACTCTAAAAGCACTTCCTGGCACAGTAGGAATGGAGGCTTCTAAAGAAAAATGGCTCCCCACAGCCACCTCAATAGCTTTATATACCTGTGCTACTTTTTAGGCATGGACATTTTTTTATACACGGGTATATATAAATACATAGACATTAATGATTTTGGGCAGTTTCTGTGGGAATTTTTGCCCATTCATCCAGTAGAGGATTTATGAGGTCAGGCACTGATGTTGGATGAGAATCTCTGTTCCAGTTCATCCCAAAGGTGTTCGATGGGGTCGAGGTCAGGGCTCTGTGCGGCCGGTCAAGTTCTTCTTAACCAACCTCATCCAACCATGTCTTTATGGAGCTTGCTTTGTGCGCTGGGGAACAGTCATGCTGGAAAGGGCCTTCCCCAAACTGTTCCCTCAAAGTCTGAAGCATAGCATTGTTCGCGTGTACCAATGTCTTGGTATGTCCCCTTCAGATATATATAGTTCAGATACTAAAAAAATTTATTTTACATGAATCCACTCAAACTAGCCATAGCTAAAGTATTTTAGAAGAATATATATAGATATATGCCTGGATTTTCCAGAAATTGAGACACAACGATTCATAGATGCTGGGCTTTTGGTAGTTCACCAATCAATTCATGTAAAGCTGCCATAACATATCAAATACATCAGTAAAAAAAATACAAAACCATAAAAACCAAGAGAAAATGCATTTTCTCACTTTATTGTTGTTTGAAACTTTTGTCTAGACAATTCATATTTATTCTACCGTTAAAACTTCTGGGCTTGGGTAATCACAGACAGCTTTGCTCATTTCTGCTTAAACCAAATCACACGAAAGAGCCGTTCATTTCTCGGAAATTCATAGCTTACTCCCGCATGAAGTTTAAATACTCAAGGGACTGTGCTGTTACCCTCAGGTCTGCCCTCAAATATGTGGGCGGTGTTGTGATATCATGAGCGTTGGTATGACATCATGGGTGTCTCCACCTCTTTTAATGATACACAATGTACTTCTAGTTGGCTGGCCTGTGAAATTTGGGACTACAGACATGTATGATGAAGACCAAACTTGGAAACTCCTCGGGTATCTCCCAGTTCAAAAACTCTCCCAAATGCCTTTAATTAGACTCATGATCGTCGAGATCCTGGCAACTGTCTACCCTGAGAAGGTCCAATTTGGCACTTCTTACAGCTAAGCGAATAAAGCAAGTTGAATGTTTTCATTTTGAATCTTGCCACAATTCAGCCTTTAATGAAATCCACCTAAAGGGTTAAAACACCTCTTTTGAGTTCCTCTTGGGCCGTGAAGAGGGTCTCCAACCGATCTTATCAATAAATGGATTACACGGGTCCTGGAAGCAGCCAGATGAAAGCTCACCGCTCCAAGTACTGATTTGTACAAGGTGACTTCTTTTCAGGAAAGTGCCACTTTAACAGCGGCAAGGATCAAGAGAGATAAGGAGTGTATTAACAGGCTTCAGTTTGGGCACAATAAGGAAAGAATAGGAATTCGGGGGCATATGTCTCGCTATCAAAAACTCCAGCTGCATAATAAGTGCATCGGAGACGCAATCACTGAGATCTATGGAAAGGAAGCCTTAAGTAAGGTAAACAGACCAGCAGGTATCTCCAAACCACTACTGTGTTAAAAGAAAACGAGCGGCGGGATTAGGCTTTTCAAAGAGGAAAAAAAAAGAAAAAAATCTCTGTAAACGAAGACTATGAGGGCTTCTCACTTCTCTGATCCAAGCCGTTTACTATCTTAGAGGAAGAGGGGGTAAATTAATCATAATGTGAATTTGTATACATTTTAATGTTTAAACTATATATATATAAAAATATAGTGTTTATGTGCACTACACGTTATTATGATTTTTTTAATTTAAGGTAGGTACGCTGGCTTATAGAGGACCATTGGGTTGTCGATCTCACCTGAATCTTTTTCCCTTTTATTTGTCTTATTCTTTTTAATGGCTGTTCCTTTAGTGGTGGTCATTCTGAAAATCTAAGTTGTAAGAAGCTTGCTGTCCATGCTAAGGTCTCGCGCAGATCTCATGTCCTTCTACAGTCCTATTAGACCTGGAATCCAGGGAACAATCTCATTAACCTAGCATGACCTTGTCATCAGCACTATCTCTGCTAAAATAACTAAATTCTGTTCCTTTCGAAGCTACACTCTACGCCTGAGCAGCTCCTGTGGACTTTTATTTCCCATCAGATGCCAACATTCACCTTGATCCACTGTTCCATTAGATGATCTCCTTTAGAATCTAATGAAAAGTGTGCCACACCAGTGGCCATCTCAGCTCTCCTACCAGCTGTTTTTACATTGTCCAGTAATGTGTAAGCTTAGGTTCCCATCTTCATCACTGATAGTGAACACGGAATAATGTCGCACACCAGGAAAGGACAAAGTGCCCGTACAAAGCCACCAGTTGTCCCTAAATGGAACAGTGTTGTCCATAAAAGAGCCAGGCTGGTCACATCCTAATGAAGATCATTTCTATTTATCATCCTCCAAATTGTTAGCGGTTTGGTGGGATTATTTTAATTTCTCTTCTTCTGGGCCAATATTAGAGGGATCAGAATAATATTGATCTTGACGGCAACATCTTTTTTTTTTCTATACAATCTATACAATTTCACTTCTTTTTTTTAACCCCAAACCTTGTCTTTTTGGAATTCTGTATCTCATTCTCCTGTTGACTTCTCCAGGTCCCTCACTCCCTGTGACTGCTGCTACCAGCCCAACAAACATTTACAACCAAAAGATAATTCCATCAAAAAGTTACTATTATAACATGACTGTATAACTACTAGGCTCGGCTCATGAACACTCCTCACCTGTTGTTTCTGCAAGTCATCTTGTTACGTTATATACTAATTATTATACCCTGTCTACACTTTGTACAGTGCTGCAGAATATGATGGCGGTATATAAAACAAATAATAATAATAATGAACACTACGGTGGTCCCCATTGTAGAATACTAGTCTGAAACGCTCTTAGTAGTTATTGGATTACTGTTGTTAATTAGAGGAGCATAAAACATAAATATGATTCTACACTGATTTGACAAATTTATGACTCTATGGACCTAACTTGATTTGAAAACAATCCATAATAACTCATTTTACAAAGTCAATACGTTTCCTGTATGCAGCTCTATGAATCAGTTTGTGAATATGGGAATCCGTTGAGCTAATTACAATACGCCACATGCTACTTTTAACTTTATTTATTCATTTATTTTTTTGAATATTCGTTTATTTGAATAAATCTCGCTCCCCCAATTACCCGTGTATTGTATTCCAAGAGAGTTAGGCAACAAGTAGAAACATAGAATTTGCCGGCAGATAAGAACCATTTGGCCCATCTAGTCTGCCCATTTTTCCCGAAGACCAGTCCTTGGTCTTGTCAAGGTAGCCTTATACCTATCCCGTGCATATTACCCCTTCTGATGGGAGGTTGTTCCATTTAGCTACTAGATTTTGCTATACAACCCCCAGGATTCCCAGACAGCTGTATACAGACCGTGCATTTAGACAGCTGCAGTTCCACAAAAGTTGGTGAGCAACCTGTTGTCAACTTCTGCTGTAAGAACGTCTTAGCAGTTGACCAACTTCCATGATCCGTTCCCTGTCCAGCAGGCCGTCGTGCCGTTGGCACAGGAGGCTCGCTGCCCGGATCGATACAGAACCTAACCGCTAGGGGAGAATTTATTGGGAATGTAAGAACGCTCGAAAAGAAACAGAGCTCATTTAGCTGAAAGACAGGGATCAATGGCGAAAACGTGACTTCACCTTTAAGAACACGTTGTTTTTCCTCCCCATGCATACATAATACATGTATTCAAGAAGGGTTAACCCTTCCTAGTGCCTTGAAATGTGCCACCTCCTCTCACACCGAAAAGCTTGAACAAGACAAAAAGCCCCAAACCGTTCTCACTTATTTTTACTCCAATATCTCCGAGCTATCTTAGACCTTACTTGAAATAACTTGACATTTGGACATGATAGCCGACTTCAGGCTAAAGTATCTTGGCTGTAAGGGATTCATTTACCTCTGAGAATATGGAAAAATGCAATTGAAAGCCTGATTTTATTTGGAGTATCCTAGTTTAAAAAGCAGTAAATATCAATAATTTTCATATATCATAAGCATTGGATGGTTCTCTTATGGCTCTACAAGTATCTGTGTCAGATGAAACTCTAGATACAAGATCGGACCCCTTGGCCGTCGCACAGAACATCAGGAGGGTTCCTGTCTTCTCCCTAACTGTGCCGGTCCTCTTTGCTCTAGATCAGCATTATATCCTATTCTCCCCAAAACCAGCCCATTACCTATTCTCAGCAGACCGCTGATTCCTAGTCGCAGGATCGGATCTCGGTTGTAAGCGCTGACATTCAGAGTCAGACATGCTCCGGAATGCATACAATTTCTCATCTACAAGTTCTGATTATGAGAACAAGCAGAGGCTCTTAACACTTTCAAACCCAGATTGGTGTGTAACGTGTCCCGAGCACACACACACACTCACACACACACTCATGCTCTCACACTCTATTTCTTTGCGAAAGACCCCAAGCCAAAAATAAGGTTAAATATATATATTTTAATAACCTTTCCACCCATATAGCAGTGCGTATAAATAATATATATATTTTTCCCAATTTTTTTTTGTGGTTGTTCCACAAAAGGAATAGAATAATACAGATAAACATAATATAATAAATATAATAATTGTATATATAATATAATAATTTTACATAAATATATAAGTATTATAATGTATAGGACTACCTGAGATTCACAGCCTTCGAGTAACCTACCAACCTTCATTATGCTTATAAACGTATTCCCTAAATATACCTGTATTGGTAATCTATTCACCTGTAGACAGGTATTCAATGCTGTTTTGCCCAGATTATCTCTCAAGTGATAAAAGCGGTAATACAATCTCCTATCCATAAATCAAATTATTCCGAAAGTTAAAGGCTCCTATTTCTGGATTCTCGTTCCAAGTGCTTAAACAAGGGATTGGCACGCAGACAATGGACTGCTGTAGGTGAACACATAAGTCAACTATGTTAAAATATAATACTTAAATATATATATATACTCCACCACTGACCTTAGGCTTTTCTTATATAATATATTTGTTTCATTAAGCCATTCCATACGTAACAGTAATTACGCTCATTTAACAATTTATCGACAGCCAAGCAACATTCACATGCATAACGTATACTGGTAATCCAGTAAATAAGAACTGGTTACCAGTTAGATAAATTGTTGCCTACAATAACCCCAAACTGGGAACAGGATAACACTTTTTAGGAAAGATTTCAACTTCTCAGCTTTGGAAACACATAGAACTCAACAAATAGAATATGATTTCATATCTTAACATTCTAGCTGTAAAGTATGGCTGTATAGAATAAACCGAAAACTAGTTTTTCCTTTCTCTATCCAGTACACATTGCATCTCCTATGTATGGATATTCCAATAATATAGTTTTTACTCTAGTTTTTAACTAGTGACCAGTATTCATCAATGGTTCCCAGTAACAGAACAGAATCCCACTTAAAAGATTACTTAATTATAGACAAATATTCAGTTTTATATATGAGCTTATAGATACAGACACTTAATGTGAGCTACAGAGCAGGTAATGTACATACCTATAGGTAGACAAACGTGTGTATATCCATAGATAGGTAGATTTATATATATATATATATATATATATATATATATATATATATATATATATACATATATATATACACACATTTATCTGTGTATGTGTTTACAATCATATCTATTTATAAACACACATAAATATATAACATTATAACATTACATTGATTGTATGACTATCACGTACAGTTACAATGTATCGAGCAGATTCCCAGATGCAGTACCTGGTCGTGACTTCTGGCAGAGACTCCAGGCACAGCTAGTGCTTCAACTTAGACACCCCTGTCCCAGTAACATTCGCAAGATCCCAGTATAAGACACAGAATCCCAGTTCCGGGCACAGCTTTGCAGTGACACTCGCCAAGTCCAAGTTGCAGATGCCAGCCCCCCCCCCCAGCTCCAGCTCCCCCCAGCTGCAGCCCCCCAGTGCCACTTGCAGCTGCTGGTTCCAGCTCGTGATGCTGGTCCCAGTGCTGATCCCAGTAACGCACACACCACCTCCCTTTGTATGTGTCAGTGATGACTGTCACTCACCCTCCCCGGCAGAGGGATGCTCCATGCGGTCCCCACACTCACCACAGGCTGAGGATGCAGTCCACCCCCTATGCTCCAGCGGTCCAGCAGTGGTGGCTGGAGGCTCCTGGAAAGTCCATGAGAAGCCCCGAAGCAGGACGGCCTCTGATCGCACTCAGCTCTCTCCTCCTCCTCCCTCAGTCCTCCTCTCTGTCTCCCCTCCTCCACTCTCCCTCCCCTCTCTGATCTCTTCTTCCACTATGTCCTCTCCATCCTCTCTTCTCTCCATCTCCTCCTTCCTTCTTCAGATCGTCTGTCTCCCCAGCTCCTTAAATCCTCATCCCTCCATCCAACCTCAGCAATCCCATATTTATAGCCCCTTCCAGGTGCAGTGGTGATTATTAACCCTTTAGTCCCTCCACCAAGTAATGTGCACCCCAAATCACCTTTTAAATTACCCTTCACCCCCTCATCTTCTTAATTGCCCCCTGTTCTATCATCCCAGATGCGTCAGGCTTCCAAATCAAGGATCTACTGCTTTTCTCTAAGAATACCAGGCTTCCAATTCCAGGATCTACTGCTGTTCTCCCCCTGTGCCTTAGCACTAGAATTTAACCCTTTTCTTACATCCCTTATATTATCTACCCCTTTCCTTAATTTGCATTCGTTTCCTTGCGTTATAACATTCTCAACATTTTAACCCTTTCTCACAGTGACGCCGACTCATTGCGTATGGATCGGATACCGTTTTTTATTAAAAATTATTTTATTACCGCTATGTCTTTTTTTTAATACAGTCCCTATCATTTTCTAATACATTTTAAGCATGCCCAGTGCCGCTTCTATTAACCATCCTCTCCTGATTCAGTCCCAACCCAACTTTCCTGCAAACTGTTTAACCCTTTGATTACAGAGCCTGTAATCAGGGTAAGAGGACCAGCTTCTTAAAATGAAGTTGCAGAGAGCCCGGGACACTGTATATTGTATAGTGAAAAACTAGCAGCAATAAGCTGGAAAACTATTTGTTTCTTACGTAACAGAAAGCGGGTAACAATTTAATCTACATTTAAAACAGGTTACGTTATACCTCCCAAGTGTCTTTCTTTAGGAGGAGCAGTCCCTCTTTTGGCTTCAAATTCCTTATTCATCCCATGATGTCTGTATTTCTTAGGAGGTCAGAACGTTTGCTGGATATGAGATTTGAATACGTATAGGAAGTGCAGGGATTGGTTTTGGAAATGATTTCATATTAATATACGGTATTTATATTAATATATTTGTATTAATATTTTATTATTATTTACATCTAATTATCATAAAGGAACAAAAGACAATAAAAAACCTATATAAGGCCTGATGTGCTTACATGGCCGAACCTAGGGCAGAGCCACCTACCGCCCCCTCCGCTCCATACCACCCCATACCCTCATTACCTCTGGGTGTTGAGTTATGACATCATATCCCAACGCCCCACTTTAAAAGGAAGCGGAACGCTGAAGGAAGTTATGGAGGACTGTGCTGACTCCACAGGGCCTGAGGGTCCCTGTTATGCCACACGGGTCCCCCTATGACCTGCCGGCATACGCCACTGCTTGCCCACTAGCCGCAACTAGCTTGCTGGGGCCTCTAGTATTCTGCGTTAATGTATTTCTTAATCCGTATCTGTTTCAGGGCACATATCAGACTTTCGTGCTCCTACAAAGAACACAAAATATTATGGTTTACGACCACAATTGTCATTGCGCTTATCACCAACAGTAATTTACTATTTTGAGCCAAGGTAGTAGGGAAGGAGTTGTTACTCAACATGTAATTTCGGATAAATAATTATACATTGAAGAAGAAGCAAAAAAACCCAACAAAACGTTTCTTGTATATCTGTAACTAGGTAACAGAAAAGTGTACCAAGGCCGAAAAAATGTACCTGATAATCGCAGTGGAGAGAGTGTGAAATAAATGGCTCCTCCATTACCGCGCAGTCAAGTTCACCCCTTACGGAAAAGGTTTCCAAGTTATTAATGCATTAGTGCCTTGTAATTGTATAATCCTCTTTGAATATAAAATGGCACATTAGGGATAGCGACGCATTAGTGGAATTGTAACAACGTTGAACGAAAATTAGCCATACCAATGAAATAAACAATAATCCAGGGGCCATGCGAGGATAGCTACGACCCAGTATTTAATTTTATCGATATCATGTTGTGGGAGAGTCTTATCCTTCGGGAGGTTACCACGAGTTCAACAATGTAATTCCCGGGTGTTTTCGTTAAGGAAGGAGAACGACCTCTTAAGGACCCAAAATCCTCTGCCCTTCTTTCCTTCTAGGAGCTCGGAATGCTTGATGGGGATCACAGGGTTCTACAGCCATAAAAGTCACAATAATGCATATAATAGCAACAGAAATTGTATTTATATGTTAAATTCTATAAAAAAAAATACATATCAATGATCTGGATTTCTTACTGAATTACATTAACGGGTATCAATAAAAATATCTAGTCTGCCCGTTTCTCCTGATGAAAAGACTCAAAACCAAATCGGTCCCTGATCTCATTACAACAGAAGTAAATAAGTAAAATGTAAACATTGATTTTGACAGTAGAACCATCTGGTCCATCTAGTCCAGGGCGTCCTGCGGCCCTCCAGCTGCTGCAGGACTACATCTCCCATAATGCTCTTTCAGCTAAGGGGCTGGCTGAGGAGTATGGGAGATGTACTTTCAGCCCCACTCCTCTTAACTATCTCCAATATGTCCATACCCTTCTGGAGATGGAGGTCTCCAGAACCGCACCCAATACTCTAAGTGAGGTCTGGCCGGAGATCTGTAAAGTAGCAGAACCATCCGCTAAACTTTAAACAATCCTATCGCTTGAACCTGTGTTCCGAGGTGGTTCTATGTAGTGCTAATGTCCTGTTAATCACTTTGAGTAAGTCGATTCTATATGTGTAACGTCACATGTGATATTTTTGACATCTGAGAACACATATGTGCATTGAGTCTGTCTCACAATCTTCAGTACCTTGCCTGAAACTCCTAATAGGGATTCAGCCATATGTTGGGTGATATTGATCAGCGCCCTCAAGTGAAATTGATTGTTCCTCGCATCACTGTTCATATTTCCATCGAGTGCATCAGGTCCTTGGAATTCTGTATCACGGATAGCAGGTTCCACTGAAAGTCGAGGAGAAATTGTCCAAGTTTGCAGCAGGAGCTCTCTTTGAGTGGTAGGATTATCAGAGGATTGAAAAGATTGTTGTCTAAAATCCCAAGTAATGAAAACCATTGTGTGACTGGAGGTAAATATAAAGAACAACGTATTGTGAGTGACTCATAACTCCATCCTATTCTGAACTTGGAATATATCAAACTCTTCTCTGCTTATCGCTCTTGAGCAAATAGACATGGTGTCTTATAAAAAGTGGACAACTTAAGTCAAAGGTTTTTCTGCAATTTATACCAAGGAGGAAAATAAAAAAAAATAAGCATATCATTTTATACCCTCCAGATCTATGTGATATGAATAAATCTGCACCCATATCTATCTCATGCCGCCGGACACTTTGGATTATTCACTAAATGAGACTAATGAGATGTCTGTTCTTTTGGGGAAACCCCAGCGAACATCTCTTGAAGAAGAACTTGGCTCACCCCAAGGACATTGCGAGGTTCCAAAAACTAAAGCCCAGTAATTATCTAATGGAAGTATGTTTCCCCATTAATGAGGGTCAGGACGCACTAATTATTAAATGGGACACTCCAACCATGCATATAATAGCTGAGAGGTGCTTTTAATGAGCATGTGGCCGAGTCTAAGCAGCTGGTAGTCCATATATATATACATACCCCAGGCTTCATAAACATTACGGACAGAACTGAATACAATAGGCGACCATACATGATTAGTTGTGAGTCTAATGACAGTTTGTGCCGCTCACCATTTAACTGTTAATGTTTGGCCTGCAAATAACTTGTGTTTTCTTCCTCAAGGTCATTTAGATCTGGAAAGGACAACGTATACTATTTTGAAACGACTGCATTACTTCCTTTTATTGAATGGTATAAAGCATGATGCTAGTGTATACATAGCGTATTGTTACAGTGAGAACGCCAATAATGTATCTGCTCCGAATAGGATCACAATTTATTTAAGCAAAGAACTAGTACGTGTCTGGTGTCCATGAGTCTCTCTAGATCCATGGTATAAGGATACAATGTCTACCAAATATTCTAGCTAAACAACTATGATTTATTTCTAAATCCTATTTTTAATCCTTTGCATTTAATCTCCTCCTTTAAAAAAGTGCATTAGTACAGATTGCTGCATTTAGAGTCAGAGCCCCACACCCGCTATATCTGGTGTAGAAGAAGACCAGGGATAATATAGAGATAGTCCAGGCTACACAAATTGGCACAGTCCAGTTTAATTTTGGACGGTGGGATGTATATGGTGGACCTCAAGTAAAGTCCAGTACATTTTTTAGGAGTATGTATTGAATATTGCAAAATTCTAATCTACTTGCAACTCAATGGTCCTTGTCCATGAAGCCTAGGGAGATATCCACCACACCTTATCTACAAGGTAATCAAGAGGCCTAAACGTTTGTCTTGTGCTTAGTGTACTTGCCTGGTATTCTTGATCTGGACTAACCTTACTGGTGACATCATTAAGATACGGCTTGGATTTTTTTCCTCTATAATATAAAAAGTGAACTAACTCTTGTTTGAGATGTTCTCATGGTGGAAAGAACACTGGTCTGTTCTATAGAGCTTTGGCGGTTCTTTGAAACAACATACAGTGTTATAAGTAATTTTACATTAAATGTTGGTTATTTAGGATTTTCTCAAATTCCCAAAAACACTTTCCTGCTTACTTGACAAGGTTCTTATTGGACAGCTTATTTTTGGTCCATGCATGGTGCCAACACGCTGGCTGCGTTCTTGATGAAGACAGAGAGCCAATCAAAGAGGGTCGGTAGATTTTTGCTTCCACTACCTCTGCGATGCTCTGGTTGATTTTACTTAGTATATCGACACAGCACGACTCCCAGATGCAGTTAATGAGCCTAATGGGAATTTCAAATGCCTTAAAGAGAGCAAAATGCTTCTAAAGCCTTTCATGAAGTCCACGCAGAAACGGGAGTGAGTTCATTCTTACCAATTATCCTAATCAATAAATCGATTCAAAGAGAGAAATCAGTATCACTGGGGAGAAGAAGAGGATGATGGCTTGCTGGCGACATGATGGTAATATTGGGACTAACCCTATCAAGGAAAGGAGTATCAGAGGATCAACGTCTGTCAACAGATCCAAGGTCATTGTTTGCACAGAACATCAGAAAGCCACGGTGTTCTTTCTATCAACCTCCTTCTGCTTTAAATGACATAACCACTAAACGACTTCCCTGGGCGCAGATTTCGATGGGAAGTGTACCGTCTCACACCTCGCTACATTTACAGACACCTAAGCGTTTGCACATTTGGCAGACAACAAGAAGCTAACACGCGTTCACAGCTATTGATACTCGTTGTTCGGTGTGTTTAACACTTCGCTTATTGAAAACCCCTCTGTCACGGTGTACTCTTTCTGTAGTTCATCAGGTTAGCAGACATTAACGGAGAGTTAAAATGTGATTCAAAACAATCAAATTTAAAAAAAATGCAATGCAACAATGGATTCTGGGTAATTAAACACAAAACTGACATTTCCAGATACCCCACCTAAATATCATGGTCACTAACCCTTCAGGGTTTTTTTCCAGGACAGTTTTAGATGTAGAAAGTTCATTTATCATCAAAGGGCGACCACATTTGGGGCCGTCTGATGGCCCATGTGTATCATCTGTGTGTAGAGCTGCTATAGAGGCAGTTGTGTGCCAGCTAGATCAGATTTGGGATATCTCACCCTCTTTCCAGAGAGTGATAAGCTGCCTATCAAGCACATAATAAAATGTACAGATACAGTATGAGGGGGGATTACGATAACGCAACAAATGGGGCAAAAACAAGGACTGGTCAAAAGCTAATCGGGAGGTAAAGCCAGGCAACAAAAAACCTAGGGAAAGAGGGGCAAGAACAAATATATGCAAATGAGCGACCCTATGCCTATGTATATAATGTTACATACAGTCCTATATAAACCACTTCATATTCCCACCCCAGTACACCAGAATTCCAAAAACATCACGCGGTCACCCAACTCAACCTACGCAAGGTCATATTTTTCACCGTGGAGCTTGGAGGACGTACTAAGTGCACATTAGGTTTGGATGATGGCACACTACTTAATTCACATCTAAAGGTTAAAAGGTTTAGGTTATATTTTACCCCATTTTACATATTTTCCTAGACCTACAGCATTCAAATCACAACACAATGACGTCTCCTGCAGACTATTGTCAAGGGTTTGAGGTCGATATGGTCCACTATGAATAAGCTCTACATAAAGTGAGCCGCAAACGTCTTTTTCTTTTAATACCTCATATATTCCTTCCAAACAATTCATTGTAAATTCATACTACTGTTATTTTATGTTAAAAAGTGCTAATATATTCTGCAGTGCTGTACAATATACAAGATATTATCAGAAAACATGCAGTTGGATTGAATATTTTGATATATACATTTTCACCTATTATCACTTGGTGTATAATATACCCCAAGGAGATACTTTAGTAGTCTTTAAAGCTTGCAATCTAATGCGGGCAATGCAGTTAGCCAAAAAAAGTATTTTTGCCCCCAGCAAAATAAACCAACCCTCACTTCTTCCCAACTCACTCCTTTAGTCGGCGACCAACGACATTCCAAGTTTATTCTCCTTTTTAACTTTTTAACAGCTTGTTAAGTCTGTCTTAGTAACTAAGATATTCTATTCCTTTAATCAATTTTGTTGCTCTGAGTCCTTTTAAGTTCCACAATATCTTTTTTATGAACGGGTGCCCTAGCTCCATATTCAAGGTGTCGCCTGAGCAAAAAAAAAAATAGACAATTTTACATTCTCATGCCGTTCGCTCATTCCCCATTTAATACAGGAGTCCACCTTCCTCCCTTTTGTAATCTATTTAATGGATTTGATTATAAAAAGAATGAAAGGATATAATTTATACGTTCGTATTGTCATCATGGTGCTCTAACACAAAGTATACAGGTGGAAATGATTCTGTGGGTCACGGTTCCCCCTTTAAGATTGTTGTGTAAAGAGGCTGTCCTTTTTTGTAAGTATTTTACTGTTGTTATTGGCAAATCCCAAATATTCTACAGTCATTATTTAACCCGCTGATATCCCGGTCCAATGTGGAAACTGTTAGGGGGGTCCAGGGATGACCCCCTTATGTGTGCAAATTTGTGTACATAGATGCACTGCAGCTATATAGCTTTATGCCTATAATGAATATATATTAATATTTCCCTACTGTATTACATCATTAATGTAATAGGTATGACCCCCCCATCAGAGACATATATGGGCTGATTCCATAAAAAAATTATGTGCATTAAAAAGTTTAACGTATGCCCTACCGTAATGAAGCCGTGTAAGAGACACGTCTGTCCCAGTAACTTCTGCACGCTTGTGACTATTTCTAGCTGGTCTCAGAGAAGCCGTATATGGCGACATATCGCTCACCCCTGCCTGCGGTTACCCTCCCTGTTAGGGCTGCACCTGCTGCTCTTGTGTATGGATCAAAATGCGTCCGGAAGGGAGATCGTCACAGCAGCCTCCCTACGCTGTCGACGCTATAGAGAGAGCTGGCTTAGTGCACCATTACGAACGCCGAAACGGCCGTTCAGATACAATAAAAATCCATCCCGTTTGCAATCAATTTTTACAACTTAAGGCAAAGCACAATACCTTGCAAAGCATTGGCAGAAACACAAAGCAATCCGCTGCCAAAAAAACAAACTATGGTTCTCCGAGATAATGATCGGAATGTTTAGTACAAATGCCAGGAGCTTTGCCTCTAAATAATTTGTACAGCAACCACCCATCAGTCCGCATAGTATCCTCTTCTATGAAAAAATAATGCAGGGTGAGGTAAGGTTTGCCTTATAGGTTATTTACGACCCTTAAAGGGAACCTGACGTCTTCATGCAGCGTTCCTCCGTTCAGCAGAGAGCGAAAAACGGTGGCAATAGTGGTTTTTAACAATACCGAACCGTATATTAACCCTAATTATTTCATGATATTTACATTGGTTTCCCACCTTCAGACTGTGTATTTTTGACCGATATAATAGCTAAAATTAAATAACTTTATGAAAGAAACTAGAAATCGGTGTCTTGAGTCTCAACACTCTTGGGTCTCTTAGTTCTACAAACAACAACGTAGCACCTGGGCTCCATCAGCTGACGGGGTGAAAGTGCCACGGAGATATGGGGTAATGTCCTGAAATTCTCCCTTGGTAAATAATGTCTACCTCTCTGAACACATATACCTCAACATCGCGTTGCTTTCTCACCCAAATACTTGGAGTCCACAACATTTCTGTGGGATTCCCCGCAGCTCCCAAATCCGGTTGATAACTACTGAACAGTAGAAACTGGTTCACACCTGCCAGTCCTGTGACCTGAATTATGTAGCATTCCAGCTCATGGCCACCCTATCCAAGGTACCTGCTTCCACATTACCCATTCTCCCTCCCATCCATGGTTGTCTGGTGAAAGGCACAAGAGTGGGTCTTGCCCTAACTTTGGGAATTTAGCCCATACCGGATTGTCAACGCAAAGAAAGACACATGACTCTAATGTTATCCCATTCCACAAAAAGAGATGTTTGTGGCCTCTTACCACAATGGCTAGCAAGGTGCCACCACATGCGGCCTACATCCTTTGGTAGTTTTCCCTATATTTTGCATGTGTGCCTTACCCCAGTCATGCCCTGCTTTGAACCCAGTTTTGACCAAAGTTCTCCCCATTCTTGCCTGTTTTCGAGTCACACACTCTCCATTTTGTGCTTCTGCCTCCCTCAAGTAGGGTTTTTCTGCTGGTTCCTATAGGACCATGATTATTATCTGTCGTCCCTTGGATGATAAACATTACCAGGGAACTGTTCCAGTCACGGCTTTTAGTATGCCTAAATTCCTTTACTAAAACTTCCTCCAGCTCGCGCTTTAGGACTCACGGTGTTGGTGGAACTGTTTTAAAAACAAGGGAATGGCGGTTAGAAGATATGAAGTCTGATATCTCCTCGAAAAGGAGACAGAACCAGCGTTTCAATTGATTGTCTGTCCTAATGTTCTCAACCTTCTCCTTCCCTCAACCTCCGCCAATCATCTGCCACCAGAACGTCCACCAAAGACAGAAGCGTAGAACGTGATGACAAATATGAACCCGTTTCTCCTGATGTAAAGACTCAAACCTTAATCGCTAATTGGTCTTGATTTAGATTTAGGATACCCCCATAGGTCTATCCCATGCATGTTTAAATTCCCCCACTGTATTAGTCACTACCACTTCTACTGGGAGGCTGTTCCACCCTCTCAATAAAACAGTAAAACAGCAGTACGGCTGCTGTATTTAATCCACTTTGACCGCTGTCTGTAAGTACGACGGCGTCCTTTTATTCTGAATATCCTAGATACTCTTAAAACCCACTGAATGTTGGACGTGTGCCCTGATACCACTTGATCTTGCCATCATTTCTCACTTGCCCCAATGTCGCTTTCTGTTAGCCCCTCTGGAGCGAAATACGGAAGAAATTCTAGATTTTCTGGCAAAGTTTACGTTTTTTTTTTTTTTTTTTTTTACAACCTGTCTGTTTTTACTGCAATTGTGTCCCTGCTAAGAATCATAGTTAACGAGTGTCTGCCATTACTGCTAATTATAGTCTGGCTTTGGAGTGTAAAAGGATCCCTGCGCTGCTGCCTCCTCCTTCGATCATAATATAACGGTACGTTTTCTTCGACGGCAGCGAGAATAATGCGGGCGCGCAGAAAATGCCGTACGAGACCCGTGTTAGCCCGTGATGATTGTATATTTCTATATCTCTTTATTGTTCGCTCCGTCTGTCTGCCTTATTGTCAGCGACGTTGTCACTGATTTTGTGATTGCGTTTCTGTGTATAATTGCGTGTATAATTGCGTATAATTGCGAACCTCCGAATAATGTGGTGCAATTGCATATCTATGTTTGATTGTATGTTTGTGTATAATGGGTTGTGTAATTATGTACTGATGTGTGATTGGACACCAGTATCTAAAATATATAACAATATATATATAACTATATTATATAACTATATAACTATATATATATATATATATATATATATATAACTATATATATATTGTTCGATTAACTCTATTAGCTTTAGATATTGCTGGCTGGGAGTAATGGGAGTCTGGACGTACACCCCATTCACACCAACTATTTAAGGGTCGCGTGTTACTAAACGCTCAGCCGGTGCACATTTGCTTTGTAATACTTATTACCCCTGGAGTGACAAGTACTTCCTTGAATAGCGCCAGAGAGCGATAATGACAGCTGTTCAGGGGCTAAAAAATATATATAAAAAAAATTGCACCTCCCCCAACACATTAATAAGGTTTTGGTAGCAGTATAAACTGCTTTGTGTGCCCACTATGTAGGAGGTGAGAGTAGGTTCTCACCCTATTGAGAGTGTGCCTTGACGTGGCGGGTGAGCTTAATTATGCTTTGGCCAATTCATATAACCAAAACCTCTCATTTATATTATGTTTATATATTTGTTGCCAACTTTATTAGGGTAAGAAGCGCAGACAGTTTTTGTTTTTTGTATACATTGTACAGCCAATACACTGTTTCTTGCAGCATGCTTACACCTGTTTGGTAGGCCTCGTATTACACATTTGTATTACTTGAGCCTGCGACTAGCTTAGCGCACCGACATTTCTTCTTTTCCCTGTTTGCTAAAAAATATATTTCATATTTTAGCTGACGTGAGAGTCGGGAGTGGGTGATGACGAGGGGACAGCTGAGCCCATTTTTCCCCCTGCCTATTTTACTTGCAATTCTGCATATAACCACTAGGGTACCAGGTACTTTTGTCATCAGTACCGTGACTGGATCCTTTCTGTGGTATTTTTATGGATTTTCCATGAACTCCTTTCAGTGAACATGCCTTGTGTCTTGACATTGGTGTCTTTGGTGATGATTTTTTGTGATTACCAACTACTTGGATCTGCCGTTTCTGCTGCGAGTCAGCCACTGGTGTAACTACAGGGGCCCGGTGCCTCTAGGGGGCCCCCGGTGCAACCCCTGCGACCCCATTTTCCTATCTCCGCGTACCGGTTCAAAATAGTTTAGAAAGGCCCTCGGTGCGATCCAGGTCGGATGGGCCCTTTCTAAACTATTTTAAACCGGCATGGGGAGACAGGAGCGTTTCGGGGGTCACGTGACGTCACCAGGGCCCCGGGCTTCCTAGTTACGCCCCTGGAGTCAGCTGCAGCACTGAAGCCAGAATTTGCACTCAGATAATTCAAGTCTGCAACTCCCAATCACCACTAAAAGCCCAAAGCCCAAAATTGGAATCTATGAAGTTTCCATGGCGATAGAGCGAGCCGGGGGACTCTAATGCATAATCTGGGTGTTGTATATGCATTATGCGTTTTGATCGGCGCCTGTTCATGTCCAAGTGTAATGTTGTGTTGATACGCAGGGTTAAATTCAACTGAAGGACCAGTCAGCCAGTCAGGCATTTAACTCTGTGTTACCGTTATTATTCTATATTATTCTTTAACACCACCATATTCCGCGGTGTTGTACAGTTAATAGGTATAGGTTATTACTGTATATGATTTCATAAATAAAATGAAAGAACTTTGTGCGTTTTTTGGCTATGAAAGGTTTGAATGGGGACTGGATGGCGGGGGGGGGGGTCGTATAATCTGAAGGAGCAATTGTTACAAGTGCTGCTGCCACCTAAGGGCAATTTTTATTATGTTCGTTGGTGTTGATATTCAATGCCTCTCGGATAAAGTTCTTTTTAAAACCCCTCGATGATCTAACGGTGTAGAAAAATCTTAGCATAGCTCTCAAACGCCCTTCTTTATGAGGTCAGCCACTTTGGGACCCCAATTTTTTCACAGCCCCCGTGCTACAGGCTTTTTTTCTCATGGCAGCTGGCTCTAGACCATGCTAGATCAGTAGAAGGCAGGCCCGGAATGGACATTTCGCACACTGGACAAATGGTGGGCTGCTGGTCAACAATGCCCCATACTGACAGTCTGCGGCCGGCAGCTGGATAATTGGATATCCCTAGCCACAAAGCTATAGTATATCCAGCCGTCGGCGGCACCTACCTCAAGAGGCGGCCATCGGCCTTAAAGTGCCGGGGCCAGCTTGTCATTGCAAATCTGGCCCTGGGAGAAGGGTTTTTATCTATATCACCTTTACTGTTTGTGATCCAAAACTAGTGACCCTCACTTTCAGTAGCAGATCTAGCTGTCAGCAGATGGTCTCAGCTGATTGGCTATAGCCCACCACATGTCAGAAAGCCACAGCAAATTAGGTCTTCCGAAAGTTCTAACAGGAGATGAAAAATAACCTTAGCTACTATCAGAGATTCCAAACGAGTTCTGTGGCCCCAAAAGTCACAATATTATGTGTAGAAACAGCAAGAACTGCGATAACACATTCATTTAAGTAAATAAAATATACTAGTCATTTTCTAACTTCCTTATTCAATTGTTTAAACAAATACTGATAGGTCACAATGCCTTCTGAAAATGCTAGCCACGCCTCTAACCAAGGCCCCCAGAACAAAAGTGTCCCTTAACTCCTCCCCCAGTTGCCTCTACTGAAAGCAGGAAGCATTCGTAAGTACGTCTCTTTCTTACGTCTAGTAGAATCCCATCTTCGTCCAAATGAATAACTGAGCATGTGTGCGAAGTGTGCTTCCTGCTTACACTTCCTGCTTACACTTCCTGCTTTTAGTGAAAGCAGGCGGGGAGGGGTTAAATAAGACACAATAGGTAACTCCTTCAACTTTAGAACGAAAGCCCCTATTTATAAAACATAAATGGGGACTACATAAAATCTTGAGGGGTCTGCACAGGTATAAATGCTGCAGATTGCCTCTACGGCACAAGTTCTTGGAAGGCTCCACTGGTCAATATTAGCTAAGGTTTCCTAATTTCATAAAATAACTCTAATTTACATTATCCTTCACATTATTTCCTCTGCAATGGTTAAAACCATACCCATGACTTAATATACCCAGGTTATTTTGTAATTTGTATCCATCCTAAGAATGTCAGGTCCACCAAGGTAAATAAGGGAACTTTTTACTTGTGACCTTCACCAAAGGACAGTCCTATAGTGTCCTCTAGGGGTTATATTTATGAAGCACGTGCTAATTAAATTAACATATATTTATAGTAGCATAGAATAATTAAGATAAAGTGATCTTTTTTTTAAGGTAGGTATAGTTTAATGTTCTAGGTAAAGTTTAATGTTTCATACGATTTCAAAAAGTTGTAGATGTCGTTGGTGGAATGGAAAATAAATTTATCCATAATAAGGTAAGCTTGGAAAAAAATAAACATTAGATTTTTCAATCACCTTTCGTATAACGGTGTTGTTTCTGAGGGTAATATTCAATAAAATACATTGGCAGGTGATTTTTTTATAATGGTAAATACCATTTATAAATACCTTCAGTATCAAAAAAGATTATTTTTGAAATATTAACTTTTAGGGGTTTGCAATGCAAATAGAAAGTGGGGAAAAATGTCTCAATCACAGAACTATCCCCGGATCATAGGGATACTTGGTCATCTTCTAAGTTGTAAGGTCATGTGACCAGGACCCTCCACTCTTTTTTGTTTCTGTAAATCCCGATTGTTATGTACAACGCTACAGAATATAATGCTGCTTTATACATAAAACATAATAATTATTCATTATGTCTATTTAATGCTAAATGGGGCAATTAGTTACAGACTGCAAGCTCTTTACACAGCATTCAAGCCAAGGTTGGGCACCTTCTAGCATCGGGGCAGGTAAAGCCAAGGGGTCCCATTGCCGCCCTCCAGTAACTTGCATACACACTGGCACACATATTTAAATTCACTTTCACACTTACACAAACTTACACACTCATGCTAACACACACATACACACTCATACTAACAAACACACTTACACATACTCACTCTCCCTCTAACACACACTTATATATGCACATTCAAGCTAACACACACTTACACATACACAAGCATGCTAACGCTCACACTTACACATGACGCTCATGCTAACACATACACATGTACATACTCACTCTCTTTCACCCTCCCTAACACCCTTACTCTCTCACTCTTTACTCCGTCCATTCTACCCTTCTCTACCCCTTTACCTTTCTCGAGGGCCTTCTTTCTACCCCGTGCAAGCAGCCTTGTCATGCAACATCGGGCCAGCCCGTGTCTGATTTAAGCAAGGTCTAGGGTCTTCTAACTTTTTCCATCATTCAAAATAACTCTAATTACAAATTCTTTACCAAAACGATATATATATTCAAGGTTTGGCAATAAATAATAATAATAATGATGCATTTACATTCATCAACATCTCCATTTTAAGTTTCAGGATCTTATTTTTCGGTTGACAGATGACCTTGAACATTGCAGTGTAGAAAATTGTCAACAGCATTTGCTAACCCTTCTCCATCATTGATCTTCCTAATATTATTCTATGAAATGCATAGGCTGGAATGATATTTCCATTTCTCCTAGTGCAGTAGACAACCTCATTGAACCTTATTTGATTTTTATGAGCCCAAGTTTCATCTAAATCCTCCTGTGGTGGGGGAAAAAAAACATTTATGTTTATTATCTGGCACAACGTAGCACCTTTTTCAAAATGTAGATATTTTTGTTCCTCCTTTGGACTTTCCTTTCTAGGGCCAGAAGCCATATATTTAATATATATATCTTTATATGTATCCTCCATGAGAAGGTTCATTTTGGAAAGGAACTCAATGTTTGAGGTCAACATCAGGTAGTTCCCAGCTCAGCAAGCTAGTGCCTGAAAATTGAGCTGGGTTCTAGGTCCTCACCAGCCTGAGATCCTCAGGTGTCCCATCAGGTATTGACTTTGAGCGGACTTTATCTATAATAATATAATTAGGTTACTTTGGGTGAAATCAGCATCGGATAGAAAAGGGTTAATGTTATAGGGACACCTTCTGTGAAGGATACATTGTCACAAATTACAGACAACAGTGAGCTAATGATTCTTTGAGAAAATAGACCCTTTAGCCTTTTGGCCGTTCTTCTACATTACCGTAAAGATTTCCTATAATCCCGAATTCTTCCTATGTCATAAAAATGTTACTGTTCCTCTGTAAAATTATTCTAACGCCTATTCGACTCCTGTCCATAAACCAAACTCCCTATGTTGGGCCAATGCCAGTCCTCATAATAAACCAATTAACATTTTAAGTCTAATGTGTTTGGCTGTGACCTTTCATTATATAACCCTTTGCTCCTGGCAGATCGTCAGAGTCTCGAGACTGATGTGCCTGGACGTTCAGCACATAGAGGATGTGAAAACTGGCCAAGAGATGCCAAACCTTGGCAAGCATCGCTGAAAATGTTGGTGCTGCGAGCAGATGTATAGTTGAGGCTGCCAGTATGAAGGCCCCCCCCCCCAGAAGGTGGTCAGGGACCCAATTAACCAGGTTATACTAAATGTTATATCTCTGAGAATGACTGAGTTGATGCATTGAAGTTCTATGTCCTTGGACTACTAATAAGGATTGGGCTACTGGTTAAGAAGAAGGAATCCCAAGGCTTCTCTAAGATTCAGCTATATTACTTTCATGGCGCAAACTCATTAATCTAAATAATATGAAATATATCTCATAATTAGAGCATCGACAGGAAGGTGCATTCAGATAGAATAGATTACATGAATCCGAAATCCTAGTATGTATTATCCATGGTGATAAAGACAAAAAGTGTGGTTTATATTAAATTCCGTACATTTATACAACAGAGCTCTGAAGATCTTCCCTAATCCCACTTGAATCAATGGCCTTGTGATAAGCCTCAGACATGATTAGTGAACAAAATTAATATCGTTTGAGAATTTTCACCGTGTATTCTGTATAGTCATAATAATTTAGTACTTTTTGTGACAATTATCAAATCAATCTATGGAATATTCAATTGCTGTTGAAATATTTGTAACCGGCACGGCTCTAAAGGGTAGCGCTGTATTGCTTTGCTAGAATACCTCCTAAGCAGAGCTAGACTGGCAATGAAGGGGCGGCCACTGGCCATAAAGCGATGGCGGCACATTACGCTATTATGCATATCCAGCCTGTGGCCGCACACTGCAACACCCGACATGCCGCTGGAGCTTTTGCCCAGTTTGCAGATGGCCAGTCTGGACCTGCTCCTGAGAGTTGAATTGCCTAGGAGGGGGAACGAGACCGTAGAAGAGGACTGCTTGGATGAGGATGACTTGATTGCCATGCCAGATGGCTTCTTTAAGATGCTGGTTGAAGCTATTAGGAGGGTAGGCTGGCTGCTTCTCTGAATAGATAGGTTTTTAGTGAGTATTTATAGTTAATGTAGGTAGGACAGCGTTTGACAGGACAAGCCAGGGACTTTCAGAGATGGATACACAAATGCAGAAGATAGACACATAGGATGAACCAAGAATTTGATGAGATGTAAGAGATGATGAGTTGTTGAAGGCTTTATAGGTCCTATTCCTTGGGGGTATTACTATACTGCATAAATAGTATTTTTTGGGTCAGATCCGCCTGTCCTGAAGGAAGCCAAACCAAACTTACAAATGTGTGTAATGAAAATACAGTTTTATTTTCTGCCATGTACTTTAGGAGAGTTTGCAGGGGAAATGGCTGCATAAAAAATGCTGCAGAATGAGCCTAGAAATAGCTTAGGTTGTCGGGTTTTGCAGTAGATGACCAAATAATGTGACAGAATCCTCAATATTTATGCTTCCGGTAGGGGCTTTTAAATAGTATTTTGCTGATTCCTTGCTTTGTTGTATGAACATATTGGTCATTTCAGCAGCACCCCGGAATCTGAATCTATATGCCTTTTAGGATGTGCTTCACTTTTTGTACTTTTTTGTGTATACATATATATATATTGAGTTAAGCTTTTTGGGATGAAAATTAGCCTCGGTTTTAATGATGTGGTACAGGCATCTTTCTTGTAGCAGAGTTTTCATTATCTTAATGGCTGTTCTGTAAATTGCTGTGTACACATCTGACACTTCCTTAAGTCAAACTAATTACAGCATTAATGATCAATATGTGAACTAAGCAAGATGCCACTTTGCAGCAGCTGTCAAGGGTGCTGAATTGCACTGAAGCCCGCACTGTACATTGACCCTGAAACCTACCGGGCACGGAAAACTCTTACACCCTGCAAGAAGGACAGGAGGAGATCGAGGAGGGGTAACAATAAATATCCAGGCTTCTCGGCTACTGGACTGCAATTACCAAGATGCTCGGCCAGCCTGAATAAATGAATGAATACATTGAAAATATGTTTCCTTGGGTTTTTATGGTTGGGCTATCATCTACAAAAGAAGTCGTGAGGCAACAAATGGGGTTGGCTAAGGATGGTTGTCCACAAGCCAGCCAGACTCTGGACAGGACCTATACTTTAGTGCATACATGATATATCTGGAAACATATGCTTATACAGTAGTTATTATCTCATAATACAATGTATCATTTAATAAAGGCCTATGTACTTGTCATTGAAATGACGTACCCAAAATCTATTTTCCCTGTTTCATTCTTTCTCTCCCCCTTCTCTCTCCCCCTCCCCTTCCCCCCATTCATTCCTTCACTCTCATTTCCTCTTCTCTTAATTTCCTTCTTCTTTCTCTCCTCTTTTTCTTACTCACTACACTTCTTTCTCTCCGATCTCTGTCTCTCTCTCCCCCCTTCTCACTCTTGTTTGCCTTTTCTCTCTCTCTTTCCCTCTCTCCCCCTCCCTCTGTCTTTCTAATCCTCTTTCTCTCACTCCTCTCCTTCTCTCTCTCCATCCTTTCTCCCTGCCCTATTACAGATGCTATATTGTAGAATTCTGTGTATGATTCTTAATACCAGAGGTGTGATCTCAGCGGTTAGTAATGGTGTCCCCAGCACAACTAGGTCTAATTGTTTGTTTAAGTCGCTCTGAAAATCACAAGTTTGTGAAATGAAGCCTATCACTTTTACTCATAATGTATTCAAAAATTGTGAATAAAGATGCAAATAAAGTGGGTTTTGAAGCCTCTGGGAAAATACATGTTATTAGTAATGAAATTCAGCGTACAGCCAGATAGCCAGTCAGGTCTTGGATACATTAAGAAAAGAGGGCCCTGCTCAAAATCTTACAGTCTTACAGAATCGGCATTCTGGCCAATGATGTCTAAAACGCACAACCTATTACTGGCTCGGCATGATTTGAGTTGTAGTCATCAGCAGTTTAAGAACCTTGTCACCTAGCACTTTCTCAAAATCACCACGAACTTGCTTCTAAGAGTGACCACTTTTGAAAGTTCTGCAGTAAAAAATGTTTCTTGGTTACATAGGATTACAACTCTCAACATGTCCAGCCAACCAAAGACACTGCAGTGCCAGGAGACCCCTTGGCTTTACACCGCTATTAGCATGGGATGTACGTATCCACAGCAAACATGATTATAGAAGCGTTAATGGTTAATGGCGCCTTTAATTGTATGAAGAGTGGGGGTGATGCCGATAGAGATGTATGATGGTCCCAGGGAAGCCCATGGCAATCTGTCTGCTCGTCGGATTACGTGGAGGTCGCAGGGAGAGCTGCGGTGTTTGTTTTGGCCATGAGTCCCTGCCAGCTGTCACTCTCCCCCTAACTCATTATCTGATAGTCTCCGAAAATAGATTTTCAAGGAATGATTGAAAACAGACCTCGGACTATCTAACCTTCTTCATCCTCTTCTTCTAGCTGGCGCTTTTCATATTCAGTACCGTGCTGATTAACTCAATTAAAAACCCTGATATTAATAATAATCGTGATATTAATTCTCAGCTCGTCTTTGTTGTTTGAAGGTCTTGAAGTGCACAGGGAGAAAAGGCACATTTATTTAATACGACGAAGCATACTGTATATGAAAACCTATAAAAATGTTTATTAAATTATTAAAATTAAATACAATTTTATTTAATTCCACGTGTAATTTTTTTAAAACTAGCTTAATAAAGATTTAGACACCCCCACGCAATAAGTGCCTGACACCAACTGCAAATGGTGAGACTACCGTATTAAACAGTCCGGTGTAGTTTAAGAGTTTAGTCGGCTCGCCCACTTCCAGCCCCCTGCCCCGCCCATCCCCATACATAAGTACTGTAGTTGGGGCTAGCCCTGCCCACATACATGTCTAGCCCTGCCCCCTCACACAGCTATCCCTGCCCCTTCGGAAGCCACTCCTCCTAAACAGAAAGGGCTCCGGGTAGCTGCATTCCCAGGTATGCGCATAAGTCCCAGCCAATCAGAGAACCCGAGGGAAGAATTCCATAGAATGTTCCTCCCACCGGAACCAGATGGTAGTATTTTATAAACCTAAATCTTGCCTTTTACATATTCTGGGCCCTTTCAAAGGCAGCTGTTTTTGTTATTAAACCTTTCATTAAAAATAAAATATAAGCTTGCTTATTTTAATGCCTGAAATTATATATTTGTTGGTTTCCCTTCTTTAGGGAGTCGGCATCATATGCAAATGAAGAACTTTCCTTAGCAGAAGGTAATTTGCATACGGTACCTTCACACTACCGAATATCTATAATTGATGTATGCACATATACCAACATAATTATTACCTTTTGAGGGAAAGCAGTCAAAATGTTTGGTAAATAGTAGAGCTTCATCTACATTGTTGATTTTTGACTCGTTTTAGATTGGCACGTGCTTATAAAATTCAGATAAAAAAGGTAAGTTGGGTTATTTCCCAACATTAATATCAATTTGAGGCTCAACAATCGGCACGGTCAGTTTCTGGCCTTGGCAGACCGCGGATAAACCCATGACAAAGCAAGGAAAAGTAACGTGTCTTCTGGTACGGGGTGGAAGTAAGCCCTGAAACCAGTAAACATTGGGTTAATGTATACATTGGCCCGAGGATTGACATTTGCTGCCAGTTAACCTACACTTCCCCAGAGCAAGACACACTAGTCTTGTTAAGAAGAGACCCGCAGTTCAACTGATACAGCCGCGTGAACCTCATCCGTGTCTTCTGGGAAATCAAGTTGGCCAAGGCTTGGAGGCAATGTCAGTGTGGATTGCCATGGTATGAATTGGACGTCACTTTGATGTACTGCACTTCTCACTCTGATCGGCACCAACAAAGATCTCTCTCTGTAAAAAAGACTAACGTGGCCTGCTTGCGTTGATGGTGTTACAACAAATATGTCGTTGTTGAAGGCGAAGGAAAGAGGAGGCGTTGAGTTTGAGCGAACAAACAAATTGCTTGCCATTCGACACGTACTAATCGCAGATCATTTTTATACCTCCGTTTGTCCCTCCTTAAATCATATATTAAAGGCAGTCCATGTAACAATGCAACATTCTATTATTGATATATAATTAGTATGACTAAATCAATTTATTCGAACTACCTATTGATTGCGCCTTCCAGTTTTTAGACAGTCTAATTGATTCGGACATAGTTGGGACTATTTTGTATCCAGTTCTCCTTTTGAAGTTCTCTTCCTTCTTCTCTTCTACATTTTCAAAGACTACATGGACAAATCTACAACAATCAGTAACTTAACAACCGAGGTTAAATGATCTAACGGAGAGCAATGACCCGTTGAGTTAGCCATTTGCTTTTACATGTTATTTCTCTTTAGGAGTCTTAAAAGGCTCAAGGATTATAAATAAAGTAGTATAGCAGCCATAGGCACACCTCATGTCTCTGTTAGAGCTTTAAGCCAGGGTCAGTATGGGCTTAACCCCAATGTACGGACACGAGTGGTGTTACACTGACATCTAGTGGTGAAAGTGTGCAAGTCTGCTTACCACAGACACAACACTCTGTTGGCAGGTGTGAAAAAATTCTGTAAAGTAAGAATGCTTTCAAAAATCGACATGTCAATAGCTTATTTGTATCATTTAACAAAATGTGAGTGAACAGAAGAAAAATCCAAATCAATTCAATATTTGGCGCGACGGCCCTTTAATTTCAAAACGGCATCAATTCTTCTTGGTACACTCGCACACAGCTTTCTAAGTAACTTGACATTAAGGTTGTTCAAAACATCTTGGATAACCAACCAAAGTTCTTCTGTGGATTTATGTAGCCTCAGCTGATTCTCTTCATGTAATCCCAGACAGACTCAACGATGTTGAGATGAGGTTCATAAAATCACTTCCAGGACTCCTTGCTCTTCTTCATGCTGAAGATAGTTCTTAATGGCTGTGGCTGTATGTTTGGGGGTCGTTGCCATGCTGTAGAATAATCTTGAGGCCGTACGTCTCAGCATTGAGAAGTATTTCTGACCAAATACCCAACTCCATTTGCAGAAATGCAGCCCTAAACTTGTGAGGAACCTCCACCATGCTTCACTATTATCTGCAAACACTAATTTCTGTACCATTCTCCAGCCTTTCAGCTATCAAACTGCTACAGCCAAATACTTTTTTTTTATTTTTCTCCTCATCAGTCCAGATCACCTGCTGCCATTTTCTGCACCCCAGTTCCTATGTTTCCATGAATAGTTGAGTCGCTTGGTCTTGGTTCCACGTCTGGCATTTTGGCCACAAGTCTTTGATGAAGACCACTTCTAACCAGACTTGGTTTGACAGTAGATGGGTGCACCAGGACCCCACAGCTTTCTGCCAATGTTGAGCTGATGGAACTGCTGAACATCTTCCGACTGCGAATTCAAGTAAACATGAAGTTTCTTTCATCTGCGTTGTTTCCTTGGTCGACCACTGCATCTTTGGCCGTCAACATTGTCCAGTTCTTTGGGCTTCTTCAAAAGAACATTCCAGAACATCTGGAAACCATGGTCTGCCATGAAATTTCTGCCTGCCAGAAGCCTTCCTAATGCAGTATTACTAGCTTGGGTCTTGTCGCTCTGCTCAGTCTTGTCATGGTGTATGCCTTTTGATGTCAGCCTCACCTTCTTAGTGAGTTTGGATGTTCCTCACCCAGTTTTATTCCTCTTACACAGCTGTTTCTGTTTCAGTTAATGATGTTGACTCAACCTACGTATTAAATCGATGATTGTTGGCACCTGGTTGGTAATATATGACTACAAACTCCCTAACTGTGTGAAAGTGTACCGAGAAGAAAGCAAAGGGTGGTCACACATGTGTAGAAGAACGTATACAACGAATATACATGAGCGCAGAAATCAAATGTGACAGATTTCACTTTTTAAAGAGGTTTTGTTTTTACAACAATGTAAGTTTGTGTCCTCCTACATTTCCATCCCAGAGAAGGACACCGTGGATAATATCCAGAAGATGTACGGTAGATACTTTGTGCCCCAGGCAGTGTTCGGAGCTGTACGGCAGATGTGACAAGCCCTTGAGCACTAACTAAAATTAATACTTTGCATTCAAAAAGAAAAGATTAAGGATTATGAATATTTGAAGCTTCCGCTTATCCGACACAAAAACTATTTAAGGGTTAGATGCTGAGCTGTCTCTTAGCTTTGGGAATGTGAAGAGATGGGCGCAGAGGAGAGATGTCCTAATTTCAAAGTCTTTGAACTACATGATTACATTTTTTTTTCGTTGTGTGGCTATGGTAAGCATACACAGACTGGCCACCTGGCACATTGGGTAAATACCCGGTGGGCCGCTTACCGACATCACGGCAGATCGGGTGCTACATGAGCAGAAAGAAGAAGTGAGCCGCAGGACATGTCCAGCTGTTGACCCCGTAGAAGCCATCAGACATCTACCAGACTTAAAGTGTCAGGGCTGCCCAACTATCACCAGTCCAGCCCTGATGGTAAGAGGCATCTTCATTAGATGGGAGCAGAGTGTATCTAGATGGGAATGGCCGCCATTTTTATCACTAGTCTTATATCTCCATCAAAGTCTTTGGGATGCATTGAGATTCCGTTGGAGAATCAAGGTTTTTCGGTGCCCAGGGAACATTTTGAAAGCAATTTTATTGTACGTGTTTGTGTTTCTCCCGCCAGACAATTGCTTTGCAATCCTTTCCTTCATTCCGGGATTCTAATTGCATAATTGAACAGCTAAAATCTCATTTTTCAAGGAAGCGCTAAACATTAGCATCTTAATGAAATCCTTAATGAGCTGCCTTGTGTGTATTCCAATCATAGGTTTCATTACAGCCCATGGTCAGAGACGAGCCTCCAGTGGCTTGAGTTATTTTTTTGGCTGCTGCTAACTCTGAGATGTCCATCTAATCCAGGTTGATGAGGCTGGGAATTTAAACACCTGAGTACTCAGCATTTACTATAGGGTGGTAAACGGCTCTCCAACCAGACACGTGAGTCCCAAAGAAAGCTTCTAAGAGGTTACTGGTGGTCTGTTACGCTTTCCTACGACATGGTTCAGGGCTGGACTGGGATTAAAACCATCTGATAAAAGGACATGCATATTGGAAGCATATGGCCGCACGCTACGTTTTACACTTTTTTCCAAGATTTTTTAAGATGTTTACAATAAAAGATAGGATCTGCCCAAACTATTGTACCCGATTCACATGCTGCCCATTACCTTGAAGAAGAAGGATATCCAATATCATAACGCACTGCTGCGTAAGTTTCTGTGGAGCAACAAAAAAGCTAGAATTTCGTTGGTGAAGCTTCAGCAGCCTGCCTATAATGGGGGGGTGAATTTACCGAATCTATTAGATTATAATCTGGCCTCTAATTACCGCTTTGTGGCAGATTGGCTGCGTGGCGGGTCTAGATTTACTAATGTGACCCTGGAGCAGCAGCTCTTTCCGACTGTTTCTTTGGCCTCTCTCCTGCATCAGCCTAGACATACTTTGCCTTCCGATGTGGTCGCTAATCCGTTGTTGTTTCATACATTAAGGGCATGGGAGCGTGTTAGGCGCCGCCTGGGCCTGGAGGTTCATTATTCCAGGTTCTTGCCCCTGGTTCGCAACCCACAGTTCCAGCACGGGAGGGAGGACGTTGTCTTTAGGAGACTCGCCCGGGCGGGGGGTCGCGCTGTTGGTGACTTCCTTGACCCGCGAGAGGGTAAACTGTTGTCGTTCTCGCGGTTCCAAGCTAAATTCCCTACTGTTCAACTTCATCCCATTCACTACCTCCAGATCCGTAACTATATTAATACACTACTTCCCCATCTCTCTGGGGCTAACTCCAATAGCCCCTTGGACCAGGTCACCATCTTATCGTCTGCCCCTATGCTCACTATGTCTACGATATATAATCTACTTCGATCACTTATCGATTGGGAGTCTCTTACGACTGGTATGGCCTCCTGGAACGCTGATTTTCCGAACCTGTGTCCAAAACAAATTCTCCAGGCATACTCCCGCAATTCTAAACTTTTGGTGTCTAGGGATTATGGTGAGATGTTCCTTAAGATCCTGCATAAAGCGTATGTCACCCCAAAACTCCGGTTCTTGATGGGCTTGTCTGATCACTCCCGTTGTTTGAAATGCCGCTCACCTGAAGCTGATCTTCTTCACAGCTTCTGGTCTTGCAGCTCTATTGTCCCGTTCTGGAATGCCCTCCAACTGTACATCACAGATACTTTGGGCATTCGTTTTGTGATTTCTGTTGAATGGGCAATCTTTGGTATTTTCCCTGACCATGTTCCCTCCTCTGTCGCAAGAGCTAAGTCTCTCTTGCTCACTATCTCCGCGGTGGCCAAACGGGCGATCTTGTCCCAATGGATTGCTCCTCAGCCACCTGTAATGCCAATGGTCCTGTCGCGCTTACGCTTTTTGTTTCAAATGGATTGGCTTGATGCCGTTCTCCATAAGGAGAGCAAAGTTAAATTTCTGTTCCACCGTTGGTCCCCGTTTATTGCGACACTGGATAGTACTACCAGGTCGTCGTTATACCACACATTTAATACTACAGAATGGTACTGCCATCAGGTCCTGAGAGGTACTCGCCCTGTCCCGGGCTTTTGATCTTACTGGTGGGAGGGGTAGACCCATGTTGTGGTCTACGGTTCCGCGTCTGTGGGGGTGCTGTCGTCTTTGTGACGGGTTGATGCTGTAAGTTCTGCATGTTTCCATGATTGTCCTCCACATGCTTTTGCTTTGGTCTTTTTGAACATTGTTTGCTCTATGAGTTGTGCTGTAACTGTGCATCACTGGTCTTTGTACATGTCAAGTCTTGCTAACATGTCAACATGTATGGATGTACACTTATTATTATGTTATATGCTTTGTCTTCTCCTTGGAATAAAGAAGTTTATAAAAAAAAAAAAAGATAGGATCTGTCACACAAGTGGCAATAAAGGAGGTCGGAGGCATTGATGGCCACTCTGAAGATCTCCAAGCTTAGCACTCCATAGTGTAGGTCGGGCAGTTAGGGATATTTCCCTTGTAACAGCTCATAAGGGGGCTCGATCGCCCAATAGGAATAGGGTGACCCCAGTTTTGCAGCGGAGGGACTTTCGTGCCCACCAGGATGTCCTATCCAAGGGACAGATTTTTTGACTTGCTATTACGTAAATAATGGGAACTGCAACAGCGCAAGGTATTTGTTAGGTAGATAATATGTATATATATTGTAGGTGTTTGTTAAGTAGACATTATATATATATATTATATATAATATAAATATATATATATTTGTTAGGTAGATGTTATATATTATATATAGGTGTTTGCTTGGTAGATGTTATATATATATATATAAAATATAGGCATTTGTTAAGTAGACATTATATATATTATATAGGTGTTTGTTAGGTATATGTAGCAAATAACATCAAAGTCAAATACGCTGACACATGAATCGAGTATGGCGTATTGAAAATAATTTAGTGTCGAGTTTGCACTATACACAATATACCATGGTATTAAATTTAGATCAAAACCCCCTATCGATAATAAAATCGTAACGTGGGACTTATTTAAGAACTGGTAGCTTGAAGTTGCGCATGTTGTGTTGCCATTTTTTATGTATTTGATTTGTGTGTGAATTTATTTATGCCGATATAACAAGTCCTTCATTCTGCAAGCTGTGTGCCAAAAATACAGAATGCGAGGGCCGGAGGAGCTATCGAGAACTACTCCTTTAAGGGGCACTAAACTCTAGAACGCAGATAAATCTAGGTCGTAGCTCGTCACCTTTAGTGTCTGATGTAGACGTGGCCCTTAATACTCCTCCGGTATTTGTCATTCTTAATATACGAGGTGATAACGTACCCTGTGCTGTTACGGATTCACCTTGAGTGCGTGGCTTGCTTTCTGGAAATTAACTCAACGTTATTTATGGTCATTCGTCGGTTTTTGTGATGCGTTGACTTGATATCCGGTGTCCGCTGTCATCGTATAAAACCCAATTCTGATCTCTTCCTCTGTGTTGGTAAAAAATGTAATCAGGAAGCCATTACCGCAATAATGGACACCGAGAACCACTAGGCTTTTAAGTTACTGGCAGAAACGTTTCAGTGCATTAACCCATTCATTGCCGAGCACGTTTCTTCTACAAGGTCGCCATGCTAGATACTTTGCTGAATAGTTGTCGCTGATGTGAATGTTTTGGTGCATTCCGCCCATATGTCCAACACGAGTCAACGTTCCCCCCCCAATACATCTGGTGTATAAATCGGGTCACATGGGGAGGGGCTGTCATGGAGGTGGGTGGGGCATAATACATGGTACCCGCCCACTAGTGCAATGATTTTTTATCTGTCTGAGCTGGTCAGGGGAGATCGGAGGATTCAACCATTCCGTTCCCTCCGTTGCCTGCCAGGGCGGGACAGTGCCTGGAAATCAGGGCTTTCTGGTGGAAAAAACAGGACTGTTGGAAATACATCAATATGACCAATAGTATCCTCTGAGCAATGAGGCCTGCAACAGGACTTTTCCTCATTATCAGCATACCTGGGAATTGTGGGCTCCGGCTACACTTACAGGACGCGGCCAGGACTGCCCAATGATGTCACGGGCAGTCCTGCTGATGTCACGGGCGGTCCCGCTGACGTAACTGGTGTTCCACCTGCATTCAAAGTCCATTGTGGTCACCGCTGTCCACGGTCTCCACACCAATGTTTTCCAGGCCTTGCGATATTTCCTTCCTGCCGGCAGTTTTATGTGTTATGAGCATAATAATGATTTCTCCGGGTTATCGGAGAATTATTATTATTCAGTATTGCAGCAGTCAGCTTGTCCTATACCTCATAGGACTACGCACGGTTATTGAATGGTGGTCTTTCACAATCCGTATTGATAAGAAATTGCTGTGTCGTCCATTTTCCTCGGTCAGCAACTGTTTGTAAAAAGATTTAACCCATCCTCTTCTGGATTGTGCAGTATACATCCACGTCCTATAAACATACCTGGGGTGTTTGTGGCTCCGGCTACCCAGAGGCTTACGGTTGCGCCCTCCAGACTCTCTCACCTCAGAGGTGGTCCCGCTGACTTTGGGTGGGGGCCAGACCCAAACGTAGGAAGAATCGATTGTTGTAGGGGAAGTGGGGCATCCCTCGTCCCGGAGTTTCCCCGTGGTGACCCAGAGACACGGAGAAGAGGTGCTTCCCGGTTATGAATACGGTGAAACTTCTATAAGAAGGGAAAACAAAGCATACAGAACCAACAACTGGATAGCAGAACCCGTGTGCTGTATGGTGGGTTTCATGTATGGAAGAGAAAGAAATGAGAACTTACCCTCATGGTATTCATGAGTTTTTATACCCCTTTGCAATATCATATGGCAATATAGGGATACACATGTTCCTTGCGTCAACGTTCCCCCATACCTGGTATGAAGATATGGATATGGAACAAATGAAGTATGGATTTCTTACATAGACATTGTTGGTCTTGCAGAAGGGTGACATGCCCCTTTATCAGGGCATCTAATGGGTATGATCCATTTAGCTTTTGCGTAGCCATTTGGGCATGGCTCGAGTGGAGTCCTAAAAAGAATGCCTCTATCTGGACTGCCTTGATAAAATCAACACCGTTGGCAACTATGCACCCTTTATATTTCACTTTATATTGATGGAAAGAGATACAAGATGAGCTCCCAACCGGGAAGATGGCAAATCACGAATGTGTCATTTATTGGACCCATCCATCACGAAGGCACGAGCCAGGTGCAGACGTTCTCTTATATCGAGACATATGTTCTCACGACTCTCACATCTGTTTTTTATTTTAATTATTAGATAGGCTCATCCTAACCATTTTTCTCCCTCCTGTTTACGGTAATGGTTTATTGGATGTCGAGCACTCGGGAGAAACGATCCTATGCATATTATATGTATTTTCTTTCTTGGCGGTATTGAACGCTCAGCGGGATCCTGCCGTTCCTTACCAGTCGTATCAATATAAAAAAAAAAATAAAGTATTTTGTCAATGGAAGTCAAATTGAAAGCTCCATTTGCCGAAAATATGGCTTATATTATAGTCGATTCCTGGGTGTTGATTGCAGCGACAAACTAGAAAGTAGTATAGTTTTATTTTAGAAAAAGCCAATAAAAGAATAATTTAAAGAACAAAAAATTATTTTTTGCAGGTTTTTTCAGGGTTGGGTAAAATGTATCAACTTGCAAGATATAGAAACAAAAGGCATGTAAAACAGATAATTTGGGGCAGTTTTAAGACAGTATTACATGTTGTGGCCAGTTAGTCTTTCGGATTTTCTTTGGAAAGAATATTTGTATAAAAGTATATAAAAAATTTATCATATACTGGGGTCATATAGGGTACAGCTAAATAGGTCATATGAAAAATAAACATAAATAAGCCTGACATTAAAAAATAAAAAAAAATAATACTAATCCTAAACAATCCCAAGTGCTTCTTCCATTGACTCCATTGGTATTTAATGGTATTTTTATATACTTTACCCCCTCGTTGCCCTAAGAAGTGGTTGGGTTGATATAGATGTGCTTTTTACCTCTTTGAGGTTGATTTATTACCCCCTCCCAATCAGCACTAGTGATAGGGATCACCAATTTAATTTATTTTTCAAGAAAGTGTTCATTTTTCTTCCACGATCCTACATTTTTTGCCACTGAATGGCTGCTTGAAGCTGTCAATGGGAAGGAAGAAAGTTCTCCAATCTAAATCAGTGGGAGACTCGCATGCCCTCTTCTGAAGTGCAGACAATTTGAAATCACAGGCACTCACATGTTGGCGATTGACTGTATAAATGTGAAGTGTTTCGCATGTGAAGCACGCAACTGGAATTAAGTCTGGTCCGTCAAATCAACCCTTAACTTGACTGGCCACTCAACCTCTTAGTGAATAGATCCAAAAAGAATTATACGGGTCCTACCCTCTTGATGGTGGCACTGAGGGTTCATTCACTTAATTTAGTTTAAGACTCCTCTTGACTCAAATAGTTATTTCCATTTAAATTATTATTCCCATGGTCACTTGAAGGTCACCGTAGTATCTTAAATATGTTTACAAAATAACAGCTCTCATATGAAACGTTTGCCCAATGGGTGACTTTTTTTGATTTGTCATTAGAAAAAGAAGTGTGGCCAGCTCCAGTCGTATACCAGATACGTGACATTGAAAATAACTAGCAAAATGACGTAATCCCCTTATTCTGAACCTTCTACACAAATCGACCCTGAGATTTAATAACCCTACAAAGGTTCTGCTGCAGTGACTCACTAATGGTGAAACCGAATGGTTCTAAAAATGATCCTTGTGAAAAACAAGATATTCTAACTCAAAAGGGGATTTTCAGCCGTGATGTAGCAGTGAGAGCGTCACCCATTGAGATGCAACAAATACCGTTAAATCAAAGCATAATAGGAAGCAGCCAGCTCTATGCGACCCTAAGATTCTGCCCTTTTACCCTGAGACTGGGGTACAAACCTAGGGCTCATAGTCTGACCCTGAGAATTCTATGGCTGAGGATGGCTATGTTTCCTTAAATTCAATATTAAAGACTGAAGGACTGAATAAGATGCCGCCAAATTCTGTGTTTCTCTATTGAGGAGATCTCTCTGGATTTCAAAAGATTCCAAAACGGTCACACAACACACAGGTGTCATTAACAGGACTTGCCTGTCTCTTTCTGTCTCTCGTGTATCTCTTCTGTAGCTCCCACTCCCTGTCCTTTTCTCCTTGACCGTATTGTACCCGGCAATTGTCATTACCTCTCCTGCTGCTTGGCTTCTCTCCGGTTTCTCGGGAAGATGCTGATAGAAATGCAACCTAATCCGTACCTGCACTAAATACATTGTTTTCTGCGTTTGTTCCGTGCTGTTCCAGTGAGTGAAATAATATTACTTCTCCACCTGGTACTTCTCCGGCTTTCTCTATCAGGTATCCAGGCTGGTAACTCTCAATCTGTTATCCATGTCCATAACTCCTCAGAGGCTTTAAATCACAGCCTAGAGGCCATGTGACAACGTCTGTATCAAGTGACAGATTACCACAGGTTTCCTGGAATGTATGAGGTCATACTGGACCTGCAATAAACACTATCATTTCCAACCAAGCAGTGGTGATTTAAAAAAAAAATATTGTCATGTCAGTCTTTGGGGTAACTCATCTCCACCATTGTGGAGCATGTGGTGCCTTCTCAGACACGGTGCTGATGGCCCATGAGCTTTGGTAGAAATATCCGCCAGGCATTGAGGGTAGGCTTAGCCAAAGACGGTCATCAACTGCCATCAAAATACCAAGTAATGTATTTTGATTGGGGCTGACCTATGGCAGTACCCCCCTGTCCCTCACCACTTAGCTCTGTGGCTGCCATTTTTTTCTTCTCAATTCTGGGATATGATGTCCTATACTGGTGCTTGGCTTCTCGGGCTATACCTCCACAGTGTACTTTGGCCAATTCCTATCTAGCCCATTGAGTGAGTGGTGGACAGGGGGTGATCAACCTCCGGGTGGTTATCTGCCCCAGAATAGACTACTGCTGCTACCCCTACTACCAGAACAGGTGTAACCCTACTGAAAAGCACCACTGCAATTAGAAAACGGAGCCGATTGTAAGCCGTAAGGAGCGTTCCTCACTGCGGGAGCAGCAAGCGGCATCATCCGTGACATCATCACCTTGGGCTTAAAGCCCGTCAGCTGTTAGTTGAGCACTTCTTTGTTCTGAAAATTACAATGAGAAATAACGTATGCGCTCGTCTTCTTCTTAAGCTGTAGATAGTATAGTAAATAATAATATACACAGTGAACTTCTGTTTCAGGCGCTCAATGACAAATTGTTTCAGATGCAATCAATTAAAGCAAAATGTCTGGTATGTAAGCTTTAATATGAACAATGGTTCTCATTTGTTGAAGGAAACCAAAAAAGGCTCTTTTTTTGCTGATGATGGGCACATTTTCTGTTCTTTTCAATGCTTTGGGCGCAGACTGATCTTATTTCCACGCCGCGCACACCGGAGCTGATTTATAATCTGACAAGTCATTGTTCCGGCCGCTAACCTTGAGCTTTGTAAACCACACGCAGCATAATGTACTAACTGTGCCGATGTGTTCAATGCGCTACCAGCAAGACTCATAAAATAACATTCTCTTTTTCTTTTGACAGCCTCGGAAGCGAGCCTTCAAGAATCCTCCTCAAAAAGAGTACATGGGAGAGATTTTATAAGATCTGGAGATGTTATCATCCAGAATAAACCTAATTTAATAAAATCTCTTAAGGGTTGTTTGTGACGGCGCCGGAAAAGCTTATTTCAACATGATGCATGGCGACTCATACGCAGACAGGCCACCGGGCACAAAAAGCTAGAGCAGGAATCTCTCACGGGTCATAAGTCGCCTCGGAAAAGTTTGAGCTTCTCTGCTAAAGGATCTCCATCGGGCTTATCGGATGAGAAACACATCATCGCCAACGTAACGGTGTAATTATAAGGTGCAGGACCACGTGGAAATAAAGAGTGGGTCAAGTGTGATTGGATGTATGGACGCCGGTACACGTTGTATGTTTTGTATTTTTTTGGGCACAGTCCCGTTATCCTGGGTAGATGCCCCGCTTGTCCTGTTTTTGCAGGCAGTGAGGATTATGGGTTAAGTAGATCTTCTGAGCTCCTCTGACCAGCCCAGGGAGGTTTAATTAAAATCCACGGAGGTCTGTGCTATTGTAGCTCAGAGCTGCTTCTTCCACTTTGCCACCTCGCTCTGCTATTGGCATGAGGTGGTACTCTGGAATGGTGGGAGAACATGGCTCCCAGCCACTTCTGGGATATTCCCACCATGGGGCTGCATTTCTGCAAATGGAGTTGGGGATTTGGTCAGAATTAATGGTCTCCTCAATCCTGGGAAGTACAGGCAGATATTTACCCATCAAGAACTACCATCAGGGAGGCGTCTGATTGGCCCCAAATTTATTCCGCAGCAATAACTCCAAACATATAGCTGTAAAGAACAAGTAGTCCTGGAAATAATGGCATGGCCCCCACAGAGCCCCGACCCGATCATGAGTATGCCTGGGATTACATGAATAGAGAGAGAAGCAACTGAGGCTGCCTAATTCCACAGAAGAAAAACTGTGTGCGAGTGTTCCTAGAAGAACCGATAATGTTTTGAAGGCAAAGGGTGGTCTCCCCGAACACTGATTTAGAATTTCCTTCTGTTTACTCACTTTGCATTTCTATATTATATCTATATTTTTATCCAATGTATCAGAGTGAGAAAGATTGTAACAGTTTAAGTGTAAAAGCCCTATAAAGTACATTTTTGTCTCTCCTTCTGCATTGTTACATTTTTTTGGAGCATTAATATATTTACTGAGGCGTATATAAAATACATACGATGTAGGAGGGGAAATCAGCCAATGGCGTGCGCGAGAAGGAGGCACAGTGTCCTTCATGATCAAGTTTCAGCCAAACTTATTTCCAAGCCTCCAGCTCACACTCAACACGAACCCCACAAATCTAGGATCAATATTAGCCTTTGGTCTGCGTTAGGTTTACATATATAGTAAATTATGTGCATTAAAAAGGAATGAGTTGATATGTGGAGAAAATAAGACACCAACACTGGAGTCTTTTTTTCAAATCATAAATGAAAAAGCCGCACTTTATTTAGAGAAGGAATTATCACTGTTGGTGAGTTCTGCAGAACTAAATTAATTCATTGAAACACGACAGTTTGTTTGTCCATCGAAACCGTGCCTACTGGAGGCTAGAGGCAGTATGTGGCAGAACCAGCATTATCTAATTTCCTTCACAAAGTTCCTAAAGTTCTCTCCGCTCTTCCTCACCCTTAAAAAAAAAAATCAACTGCCTTAACCAATCAACAGCAATCAGCGACGTAACAACTGGGCAGAGATAACAGACATGTATGTGGCTTATGTTAATCTGTATACAGTGTTACATTGTTACTTGGCCCTCGGGAGAAAGACTACAGGCATCCCCAGCCTTCATTAAAAACGTGGTTCTATACGCAGGAACTGGGTGAAATACGATCCCGAACGGATGGAGCTTGCCCGAAAAAAGGAAGGACATAATGGGGAGGGTGGCATTCACAGGCGTGGATGGAGACATACCTTTTTCCCTCCCACGATGGCGTTATAAGTTCATGGCTTGCATGCCTTAGACTCCTGTCCATATAATACTCCTTATATTGACCTCCGAATGTTTTAACAGAAGCTACAGAAATTATTTTCTTTTTCATGCCAAAAATACATGAAGACTGCTTCTCTCGGTGACGGCAGAAAAAGCAAATCATTGACACAATCAAATAAAGAGATTTTTTGATAGAGATTGTTATCCAGTGATTTATTAATAGAAAAAATTTGGATATGGGGTTGTTGTACCCCAATACCCCAGAAATCAGTCTTTAGCAAAGGGCCATAACTTGGTCAGAAATCCCTTGGTGTGTAGAGGAGGGCGAGCTCACAGGCTGTGAATTATCGTGCGGTTTCGAAGTTGTTGTACGTACTCCTGCGCCTGCTCAAAGCCCGTCACCGGCTTTTCCTGCGGTGGAGGAGGTCCTTCTACCAACTTGACATAGTAATGGCAGTATACCTTGTCCATAATGCCGAACATGCCACGGCCGTGGTAACGAATCCTCTTAAGGTACTTGCCTTTGTTTGAAAAGGATTCCGCTAGGGAGAAAAAAACCCAACAAAGTAATGTGACAGCGGACAGGGGAGTTTACAGGACAGCTGAACATTTCACCCGCCTGACTTCAATGGCGATTAGACCTTTTTCACTCTTAAGAAAATGACTATTAAGGGAGGATCTAAGTGAAGGTTTTATGGACACAGCTGTCTCCTGTGTGGTCGACTACCAGCTTCTATAAAACGAGCAAGAAGAAGGCAGCAGGTGGACGTGAGCAACGGCAGATTAGTAAATGGGCTTTGTCCTCTCAAATGTTTAAAACACCGGTTCTGTAAACCTAACTTTAAATATGTTTACGGTTTCCTGAAGAGTAAAAAAAAAAAAAAAAAAAATAATGGCACCTTCACTAGACGTACCCAGTCATCAGTCATCACAATTTGTTGTGTTTGTCACGTGCCAGTGCCCTCCAAAGGTGGACTAAACTGCCAGCCGCTGGAGGAGCAGGGCTGGTTGGGGAGATCATTGATCTCCTTCTAACTTGCCCAAAATTAAGGGAGTGTGAAGGCTATCCATACAGACATTTACTTCATTGCTCTTAACAATCTGTCTGCACCGTGATGGAGACTCGCTCTCACCACAGGGATAAAAGCAGGTGGGGAAGAAAGGAGAAAAAAAGAGGAAAGGAGAAAAAAAGAGGAAAGGAGAAAAAGACACGAAAAAAAAGAGTAAAGACAGTAAAGGAAGCGATTGAGAGACAAAGAAAGTGGAGGAGAGTATGTGTGTGAAGGAAGTTTGTATGTTAGGGGAAGTAAGATGGTCTGTAAGGGAAAGTGTGTGCTAGGATGTTGGTGTGTAAGGGAAAGTGCGTGTATATGGGCAGGTGTGTGTGTCTTGACAGTTCAAGGGGAACTATGTATAGTGTCCTTCACCGAGTTCGGTGACTTTAAAAATCTCTGCCACTAACCATGTCTGTGCCTATCGCTGGATAGAAAAACATCCGCTCATCTTCATGGAAATCACAAGGTCCCTACCCCTTCCCCCTCCCATCTGCTCCTAAAAAATATATAATCACATATGCTGCGGAGGAGCTGTGAAGTACAAAGGAAAGATGTGGTACGGATAATAAATAAATCTGTACTCATTTAATTGATATTTGAACTGGAGGAACATTTGCTTCAGCCACAGACTCCTTAAAAACCTTTCCCTGGATCCCCAAGCATCTGCTCCATAACTCTTACATTTTATACTCCCCTAATTGCGCTCATTATCTACAAAAACATGTCTGAGCTAACTTTTTCTCTGCTACTTCAAGATACGACCTATGGGGACCTATGTACATTTACCTTTACAAGGTGAATACTCATTAAATGCAGACATTTAACAAAAAAGACACTCCAGCAAGGGTAACAGAAAGTATATATTTTCAGATACTGCCCTATCAGAATTACTGCATTTTCAGATACTTCTTTTTATTAGTAACAATTGCCAGGCGACTGGATGCAGTATGAAAATGAAGGACACATAAAAGAACGTACCTATATACAGGTTGGATTGATATTCTACGTTGTAATTCCGCACCGCTAATTCCTGCGCTTCTAGCAGGACCTACAGGACAGAAAACGAAGCCCGGTTATAACCTGTACCCAACACCGGGAAGTCAAAGTACTTTTGTTGAATGTCTATTGCCTTCAATACTGCCCAATTTCTGTTACTTTAACATTTTCCCTTTGTCCCCACCACCTATCTTAACCCTTTGTGCTTCTTCAACTTCTATTTGCCATTTCCCCCCTCTTCATTAATCTAAAAATTGTTATCCAGCATTAAACTTGGTGCGTCAGAGAGCAGAAATTAATATTAATGACACATGCCTTCCATCTGATGCCCCCATTAGGGTTTTACGTCACACACGCGTGCGTCATTAGCCTGTTTTTCCAACCCATTGGCTTTTTATATGGAATGTACACCCTTAATTTGCAAATACCGTCCTGCCAGAATCTAAATGTCGCTTACCTCTTTCATGATCTTGGCTCCTTTCTTGTCGCTGAACTCCAGCTGAGCGATAGCTTGGTCTATAGACATTCCACGTACCTAGACAGTCATGGATTGCGTTAATACTAGAAGGATGCGCAAGAGATCTGTTCTCTGTACAGATAATAAAAGCCATTTTCAATAAACCACACATGAATTACCATATCTCTACAAACTATCTACAGATTAATAGCGCTTGCTCATTTTCTCTTTGATGACCGCCAGACTCGTTTATTGCTTTAGTCGAAGTCATGTGTACAGCTTTTGAACTAGTTCGTATGAAAAACTCCTAATATAATGCATAATATTAAAAAAACAAAAAACAAGTGTGATTAAATCTACGGCCTATAATATGCATCAAAATAAATCTTCCATTAAGCTTTAGTGAGTTCCTAAACATGGAAGTAACCTCGAGGTGTCACGGGTTCCTCCTGGGCGGACCCTCACACTGAAGCTTTGAATGAGAATCATTGGATTCTGAGGATAATGAATACCGCTAGTTTTTTTCCTACAAGGTTCTACTTTTTGTACGTGTGCCTAACGACAAAAATTATGTTTCCCCTCTTATGACAACGTATGTATTTGCAGTTATCCCTCTCATTCAGCACTTCAACATTATCTTGGCTCATGGTCTTCTGCGAGAGAAGTAGCACATCATTCTTCCAAAAGCTTGTCTCACCGGGGCCAACAACCTTGACATGAAATCATGATTGTTTCCCCCACCCTTTAATTTATTTTATCGCTGGGATTGACGGCCTGCCTGCTTCAAAAGATGGAGCGAGAAGAACGGCAAACTCACGACTGGTGAGTGAATCCGTATGAATGAGGCAATTTGCACACTAAGGCAGTGCTTTGGAATGATACAATATTTTCTAAATAGTAACAAGTCACTTGCAAACAATTTCCTTATAGAATTCCAGATGTTGTTGGCTTACCAGTTTGGCTAGATACCACATCTTGTCCGGGCTATATTTGATTTGCTTCCGACAATGGTAGACCTCCTTTGGGGTGGAAAACAAACAATAATGACTATGCGATGAATAAGCTAAGGTATTCATTACACATAAATATGTTAACAGCCATGATGGACTAGATACAGACAGGAACTTAGATCATTGGGCTTCAGGGACAGAAGTTTTATACACTATCCTGGCACCCTTAGTATTTAAGTAGAAGGAATGATGTTGGATCTTGATGTTGGGTCTTTGTGGGACATCTGGTTCTGCATTATGCAGGAAGGAGGAGGACAGAAGAGATTCTATCGGCTCAGATGTAGCAGCAAGATTGAGGGCATATAAAATAAGATTCATTTATTGAGGATAAAAAATGTAACCTCTTCCATAATGTGACCAGAAGAAGTGAAACATGACCAATAACAGACACAAAAAATACACCCACAGTGTTGACTTCAAATAAAGAAGCTAAATTAACTTAATTTAAAAAAACAGCCGCCTACATCAAAGCTACAATTTTTGCGTATATTTTGTGCAGCCCATTTGTTGTCCGCTTTCTTAAAAGCTTTTAAAACTGTTTCAGGTCCATCAAGCACAGTTTTGCGTTCATTCCTCTCTAGATGATCGAACCTTTTGAGAAAGGGACACCACAACACGTTCCTCGCTGGATCTCCCTACTCACCGCTGACCTGCGCGGCTCTCCGGGCTCTTGAGGAGGATATAATACGTTATTCTTCATCTCCCAGTTCCGACTCCTCTCCAGCGCTGCGCTTGTGTGGATCGAGCTCTGGGATAGGAAGCTGCCAGAGGCGGTTAACCTGCAGGACACCATATATATCCATCAGCTCCATGCTTTATTAGATGGTCCAACACATATTCTTTAGAGGTTGGGCGTGCGATAGTTGGAATAATGTTCCTCAAGCTGTTTTTTGGTTGTAAAACTTATTAAAAGTGGAACGGCACCTTTAATATGCCGGCTGCAAGATGATATTACAACCAAACTAATATATATTTACATGGAACTCATTATGTACCAAAACCAGAGCGATTGCTTCAGTTTAAATTAAATGATGCTGTTCTCGTTAGGAAACTCAAACAAATAATTAATTGTAGCTTTATAAAGTTAATGAGCTGCAGAGATTTCATTATAATTCAGCCAACAGCGTGGATGAAGATGAAACCGAGAGATACCGGAATTGATTTATAAGCGTTCTCCGATTCGTGGCTTTTATACAGAAACTTGATAAAAGACCAAATCCGAACTAGACGAAGTTTTCATTTGTTTACCAATTTCTATATTTTTTTTTATTAAATAATACTCTATTAATTTTAATTGGCTAATTAATTGTCTGCTTGTTGGTGTGTATAGTACGGTATCAGTCATTATAAACGTACAACGATTTAAATGTACCAAAAAGCAGTGGTTTTCGTTAAAGTTAATGGAAAACAAACACTTATAGAGCCATGAATGCCTGTTACTGTGTTATTCGTAATGCTGGAGACGGGGCTGTATCAGTGATTGGCTGATATCCAGGTAACTCCATTAAGTGTATCTTTAAATAATGACAAGTCAAGGTTTCCATAAGGGCCAGTGTTAGAGCCATAGCTAAATAGTGTTCCTGTATGAATCAAAGCACCCATCAGCCTCCACCGTTGGGAACGAGTAACTTCATGGCAAGGGTTAATGATGCAAACCTTGGGAGAAGTATTGCTGGTGGGGCAACCCCAGTAACCACTACTCCTGGGAATTTGCTGGCAGCGCCCAACATTGTTAATTTTTAATAAATATCTGGACGATTCCGGGGTGAGCTGAATATCTGAACTCCTTCATGATGAAGATAAGACTGGCCGAGTTGGCCCTGTATAATGCATTGGTGACAGAGGAACGATTTCTTTAATGCCATGTTAATTTAACTATGCATTATACGGGGCCAGCTGGGACATTGCTGCAGGAGCAGCTCCCCGGGGGCCGGCCTTTCATGTCGCATAGTGACGTATACATACAGGAGAGGTAACAATATGACAGTAAGAAGAGATAGGATACTACAAACAGTGCACTGAAATGATCATGAATAGGTTAATGGTTGCAAACTTTACTTACCCCCTCTGGATCCGGAGTAACGTCCCCCACATAGCTGTAAAAGAGAAGATATATCGTCACGTTATGGTAGGTTAATACTGCGTGTTTGTATGCATTACACATATAGCTACACAGACATACTGTATATACTGTATATATATATATACATACACCGATCAGCCATAACATTGACAGTTGAAGTCAATAACACTGATAATCTTATCATGCCGCTGATCAGTGGGGGGGGTATATTAGGCAGCAAGTGAACACTTCGTCCTCAAAGTTGTGTTAGGAGCAGGAAAAACGAGCAAACGTAAGGATCTGAGTGACTTTGACACGGGCTAAATCGTGATGCTGAGAAACTGCAGCTCTTGTCGGGGTCATGGGCGGCCAAGGCTCATTGATGCCCATGGGGGGCTAAGGCTGGCCGGTGTGGTCAAATCCAACAGAGTTACTGGAGCTCAAACGGCTGAAACAGTTACTGCTGGTTCTGATAGAAAGATGTGCGAACACACAGTGCATGGCGGTTTGTTGCGTATGGGGCTGCGCAGACCAGTCAGGGAGCCCATGCTGACCCCTGTCCACTGCCGAAAGCACCTACAATGGGCACGAGCATAAGAACTGGACCACGGAGCAATGGAAGAAGGTGGCCGGTCTGATAGATCATGTTTTCTTTTGCACTGCATGGCACCAGGATCTAACCATCGATGCCGCACTTCGCATCTTACAGAACTTAAAGGATCTGCTGCTAACATCTTGGTGCCGGATACCTTCAGACGTCTAGTGGAGCCCGTGCCTCGACGGGTCAGGGCTGTTTTTGCGGCAAATGTTACGGCTGATCGATTGGCTTCATTTTCACTGCTCTGTAACAGCACTTTATAGCGATAAATGGAGCTGCTGGGATATGACATCACTTCCTGCCCCCTACATCTCCAAAAGGTGCATCATATCCAGACCGTTCTCTCCATCATCAGGACTGCAGGGAGTTCCATCGGTGACATGAATCCTCGAGAAACCGGGGAACGCAGGCATTCTATCAACACCCTGAAAGTAATTCCTCCACGCATTGCTAGGTTTAAAGGAACCGCTCATCATATAGGTTCTAAACATTGGGGTTTATTCACTAAAGTGTGAATCGGTTGGGATCTTCATAACTTTACTATAAATTATGAAGGTCCAACTCGAGGGAGCCTCAGCTACTGGAAGCGCCTGGCTGGCCCTGAATAATGTATAGTTAAATCAGCGATTAAATGATGCATTATCCAGGGCCAGCTCAGCCCTTCCTACCGGAGGAACCTGCCTATAATGTACAGGGAACCCAGAGGGTTCGCAACTCTCCTGACAACTCTCCGTTTAGTGAATAAACCCCATCGTCCTAGGAAGATTTCTGCACGGTCTGATTAGTAATAACAGCCTGAGATCCTGAGAAATACCGCCTCATCCTGCAACCCGATCCTTGTACGAGGTCATAGCCAACTTTTACTTACACTCTCCATTCCACTCTTCCCTTTAACCGGGCTGATAGAACATGTCTCTCTTTTCTCTCCCTCTCTTTATACCTCACACTCCCTCCTCTCCATCTTTCTTCTCTCTTAACCTTCATTCTTTCTTCTATCTTCCCCTTACCACTTTCTTCTTCTTCTACATTCTTCTCTCCAGCTCTGTTTCTCTTTTCACTCTCTCCTTTCTCCTCTCACCCCCTTCTACGGGGCTCTTTTTTCTTCCTCTCTCCCCGCTATTTCTTCTGTCACCTCCTCTCCCTTTTTGTTTCTCACTATTTAGCGGCTTATCAGATGTAACAACTTAAAACACCGAATAATATTCTTTCCAACAGACAAGAAGGTCAAAATTTTTCCTGATATATCATGCCCCATATTTTGGCCCCCCGTAGGGTTATAACCAGCCCTTCACCGGGGTAGAATAAACATCCAGAATACGTGGCAGAGTAGACAGCCAGATGGGTCGGATCTGCCATTGAATTCTACGTTTTTATCCATTATGAATAATACAGGGCCACACACTGGCATATTTCTCCTACGTATAGAGCTGAGCTAGCCCTGTATAATGTATAACCCAACGAGGAGACTGAAGAAACCTCAGCGGTTTAACCACGCATTACCCAGGGCCAGCAGAAGAAGCTTACCGGGGTCATAACCTATAGAGAAATCACATAGCCGAGACTCGCTCCTGAGTGAATAAACTTAAATGTGAGACTGGCTGACATGCAAAGAGGTGCTGCAGCAGCTGCGGCCTCATAAGCTGTAAAGCTGCTACTTTGTACAATGTGGGATGGGAATAACGACAGCTCCCGAGAGCACTGGCATAATAATTGGCTATATATATATATATATATATATATATATATATATATATATATATACACACACACACACAGAGGTACATTATATATAGATAGATATATATATATGTGTATACACACAGAGAGAGACGCTGTATAGAACTGACAGATCTGCCTGAAAATGTCGCCCCCTCCCCTCCTACACAGCAGGAATCACCGGTCACGTCCCTAAACCTCCTGCTACACCTCCTCTACCGGATAACGGACGCACCGGGGCCCGTGACACTATCGTCCTCCTCTATACTCACACGCAGCCATGGCCGCCGCCATCTTGGAATGAGCTCGCTTTACGGCTCTGCTGCAGGCGTCACTCACGTGGGAGCCGGGTGTTTGCGACTCTAAGAGGCGCAGCGTGTGGGGCATTAGGGGCTTCTGGACAGCAGGTAAGGAGGGGGATGCCGGGGCATAAAGCCGATAGAGTATATGCGGGGCTGTAATGTGCTTTAACCCAGCCGGGCACCTTACCGGCTTCCTGTAGCCCACCTCTGCAGGGAATCCGCTCTAATGCAGCGAGGCTGTTATAGAAAGACATACCCCAATAATGCAGTGAGGTTGTTATAGAAAGACATACCCCAATAATGCAGTGAGGCTGTTATAGACATGCCCTGCTAATGCCCCACTAATGCAGCGTTCGCTTTAAATGCCTTCCTAGTGCCCCATTCATAAGCACATACCCTTGCCTGGTTGCCCTGATTCTTGCCCCCCCCCCCCCTTTTTGGTGCCAATGTTAAATCCTTGTGCCTCTCCTGACACAGGCAGCGTTCTCTGTACCCACCTGAAACTGATCTGTGGGGCGACACTGATGGTGTTTTGTTTTTGTACAGGATGGGGGACCCGGATCGGGTGTTGAGCGCGTCTCCCAATTGGTATTGTACCCGGTGTAGCGATGCCGCCGGGGGTCTCTTTGGATTCGGGGCGCGGAACTCTGTCTACCTTCTGCGGATCACCCCGGAGGAACCTGGATTGTATGGTATGTGACCCTCCCTGCTGATTTAACCCCGTAGGGGGTTTCTAAGAACGGTGCAGAGTGTGCTGTTACCATGACAACCAAATGCAACGGACCGCTCAGAAGGGCTGTTCCGTTGGTTGCGGTGACGATGGCGTTGCAAAATATCATAAAATCGGAATCTCCTTAGAACTTGGATCATAATTGGGTGGCAGAAAGTATTAGATGAACTCATCACCCAGCAAACCGGCAGATATCACATCGTTCTATATAGAGTCATATTACACGTCGTCACCATATACCCATTTATTGGTGGTCCTGTGGTCACCTCTGGGTGAGGGGTAGTGGCCCAAAGTGCCCCCCACTACTGCCCTCCCCACTCTCATCCTTTTAATGCCCAACCATACACTCTCAGCCCCCTCCTCTGGCTTCACGTGGAGAGGAAGGGGTTAAGTCCAGAGTAAGCCAGGTATTCTCTATGAACGTTTGCTGATGACTGCATCTTCTGTCCCCCCCCCCCCCCAGGGGAGCTGCTTGGCCACACGGAGAGGGTCTCCGGCTTTGCCTTCTCTCGCAGTTCCGGGCAGTCTCACCTCTGCGCCAGCAGCTCCGACGATGGAACCGTCAAAGTTTGGGACACGCGGACCAAGAGCGCCGTCACCGAACACAAGCTGCACCGGGTACGTGAAGGACGGGGCTTTTGGTGGCGTCGGTGCGTTATAAAGCCTATGGCTAGGAGTATTCTGGGGGGTCTCGTTTATGAGCTGGAATCTAAATACATAAAGTTACATATACTAAAGGGAGCGGACCCTGAGCCAGCACTGGAGCCCACCAGAGGCGAGTATATCGCGTGCAGGGGGATGGTTTTGGCTGAACACGTCTCCTGCATGCCGTATAGCTGAGGGCAAATTCATATGGGGGGGTCCTGTAGAATCCCCCAAGCGTTTGCTAACGGGGGCCACGCGGTAATGTGCATACGATGGTTGGACTGACAGTTTCATTGACGTTTTTCCACTCTTTATTCCTTCACAGAGCACGATTTCTGCCCTGCACTGGTCACCGCTGGTTAAGGACTTGCTGGTGACCGGGGACGAGAAAGGAATAGTTGTTTGTTTTTGGTGCAATCGCAACGAAGGCCAGCAGTTCTTTCCTGAACCGAGAACCATCTTCTGCCTCTCCTGCTCCCCCCACCAAGAGGATCTGGTGGCTGTTGGGTGAGGATTACATTTTGATGTCCTGCTGTTTCCTACCCCATAACATGTCTAGGTTTCCCACCGTTGAGATGACGTCCTTCTTGCAGAGCACGAAGAAGCTAAAGTTGGACCTTCACACTGTTAACGAGCTGTTTGTCCATTGTCGACAGGTACAAGGACGGCATGATTGTACTGATAGACATCAGCCGAAGGGGTGACGTGGTCCACCGTTTACGTGGACATGATGATGAGATACACTGCTTGGCATGGTGCCCGCAGCCCCACGAGGATGAACTGCACCTGAGGTTGGAGGAGGCAACCGGTACGTGAATCACAAACTTCCAAAAGCCAACTGGAAGACCGTTTGATCAGCGCTTGCCATCAGCTGCTGCTAAGCTTACGAGCTTTGTCTCCGTTAAGTCGTTCTCTAGTGTTGAAGACCTTTTTTGCTCTTCTTTATTCATCTGGGCTCTGTGTCTTTATCAGGAGAAGAGCTGAACGCAGCCAACGGCGACCTCCTCCCGCAGAACGAGAGCAAGGTGTGTTACCTGGCCTCCGGCAGCAAAGATCAAACTCTCCGTATTTGGAACTCCTCCTCTGGCAAAGGTGAGAGGGTCAAACGCTTCCTAAAATGATGTATCGTAGCTTTAAGATCTGGTTTGAACTAAAAGGGTTCTTCATATAGTGGGGGTATGCTGCCAAGAGGGGGGGGGTTATATGTGTGGGACACATCTCAATCGAATATAGATGCCCAAGAATACCAAGACTGCACTACAGAATAAAGTTTCAGAGCAGAACCCAAACAAACGAAAAATAGATCTGTCATCAGATGATACTACTGTATTCGAACTCCTGAAAACTAACCAAAAAGGGTCATTGTACAGCCCTTTCTGAATGAGCCACAGGACGCCCAGAATTGGTGCCGGTACTCGGTTTAAGGTTGATTATTTATAATTCCTGTTTATTTTCTGCATGTAGGAGTGATGACGCTGAAGATGCCCTACCTGAAGCGCCGCGGTGGTGGTGTTGATCCGGCTGTGAAGGAACGTCTTTGGCTGACGGTGCTCTGGCCTCGTGGGCGTCCTACACAAATATTATCAAGCTGTTTTGGGTCAGTGTCTGGTTACCCCCGCCGTACGATTCTACATGGAACACCATTTCTATTCACACTCGTATATCTGAAATTATTTGCAGTAACCTCCAAATCGTATCTCATAATCTCCATGAGGGACCTAAACAGGGTCTACTATTATTCTGTTATGGCCGCGACCACGTTCTTTGAGATTAACATCCTAGCTGTACTGAAATTCTGAAGTTTTGTAACTTGGACCAATCATTGACGTCTAACTTTCCCCACTCGGTACGGAATGTGTTACAGTCTACATGTATGATCTTTCAATACAGGGGAGAGCTGCTTCTATGGGATCTTTCCAGGTCTGGGAGACAGAAATGGACGATCCTGGGCTCTTCGGAGGGACAGAACCACTCCCGAATCGTGTTTAACCTATGTTCTCTAGTAACTGAGGAGGGACGAGAGCTCCTGATGTCTACTTCCATGGATCGAGATGTATGTATCTAACTCTGACCATGCGTTTGTGATGCAGTAGATATTGTTTCGATATATATTGAACATAAAATTAACCTGCGTCTCCGGAATAAGCCAGAAAGAAGTGCTTTACGATTTGCGTATTTCAGGGGCGTCCAACATGCAGCCCGCGGGCCAAATGCGGCCTCGAGGTGCGGCCCGTGTAAGATTGGCAGCCAGGGCAACCGATCTTACGCTGGCCGTACCTCAAGCCCTGCTACAACAAGAGCCCTGCTACTTGCCAGTGGAAGGGTCTTTTGTACTGCAAAGAGGAAGCGGAACCCAGCAGAGTTCACGTGAGATCACATGACTCTGCTCCAGTCCTGCTTCCTCTGTGCAGTACCAGAGAACGCAGAGGGAGGCCGCGCCCCCTGTTGAAGTCTGTGAGCGGCATCGAGGAGCTGCAGTGCAGGTAAGGGGGTGGGGAGGGTGTTTGAATGAGTATGCGTGATTGAGAGAATGAATCTGTGAATGAATGAGATAGCATGGATGTGTAAATGCTGGAACCTAGGCATGATGGGACTGTGATTGCTGTTAGCAGTCACACTCCTATCATGCCAAGTCAGCCAGTACATGCTGAAACCTGGCTAGCTGTCCCCCTTGTGTATTGATGCTGCCAGCAGTATGGGGTCTGCACATCACTTACAGCCACCCTGTTCCAGCATGTACTTGGCATGATAGGAGTGTGATTGCTAACCGCAATCACAGTCCCATCATGCCTAGGTTCCAGCATTTACTGGCTGGATGTGTAAGTGCTGGAACCTAGGCATGATGGGACTGTGATTGCTGTTAGCAATCACACTCCTATCATGCCAAGTCAGCCAGTGCATGCTGAAGCCTAGCTAGCTGCTCCCCTTGTGTATTGATGCTGCCAGCAATATGTACCAGCATGTACTGGCTGACTTGGCATGATAGGAGTGTGATTGCTAACAGCATTCACAGCAAGCACAGTCCCATCATGCCTAGGTACCAGCATTTACTGGTTGCCTGGGTATGATAGGAGTGTGGTTGCTGTTAGCAATCACACTCCTATCATGCCAAGTCATATTGTTATTTTTTTTGTCCAATTGTGGTGTTACCTACTTTTTATTAAAAATGTGAGTTTTTATTATTATTTTTAAATGTGGGGGGTCATTTTCGGTTTTGGCTAAGTGAACCGTGAATGTTTTGGTCCAGAATTTTCATTTTAGTGCATCCCTTGAATAAATAGAACTATTTCATTTTTAATTATCCTGAATTTGTAGAAACTTTCTAGGCCCAGAAATCCGTGAGAGGCAAAGTACCTTTATTTTACTTTATTTTAATCTGCATATTTTATTAAAGGCCAATTTTTTCACAGTGAAAAATAAGTGCGGCCCTCGCACGTATACAATTCTGATGAAGTGGCCCACTGCAGAAAAAAAAACTTGGACACCCCTGACATATTTGAAGTCGTTTTACTGTCCCTCTTCTGAATGCAGGTGAAATGTTGGGATCTGGGCTCCCTTTCGTGCTGCTGGTCCTTGACGTCGCTGGGTGGCTTTGTGTACACGCTCGCCTTCTCCCCGGTGGCTGCGGGATGTCTAGCCGTTGGCGTTGGAGATAGTATGATCCGCGTGTGGAACACTCTGTCTGTGGTCAACGCGTATGACGTGAAGACATTGTGGCAGGGCATTCGCTGTAAAGTCACTGCGGTAAGATAGGTTTTTACTTACATGGTTTCTCCAGTAACAGAGGTGCTGAAAAGTATTTATTTGTACATTTTACATTTGTACTGTTTACCAAACTTTGTTTGCCCCGGAGAGAGGTTCAGTTATGTCCAGGTTACATGTTTCATCAGCTCTGGACCATGTAGGAACAGGCTGACTAGGGAGCGACCATCTTTTGAGGAGCTCAGTTCTTAGGTTTCACTCCCTCCTAGGGGGGGGGGGGGTATCGGTACTCTACAAAATACTACTGAAGAGAATCCCTCAGAGAGCTTTATGGGCAGGTAGGAGGACCTGTTACAGAATGAGGGAGGTATCTAAGTAGAGTACACAGCTATGGTCCACGGGATGTTTCCAAAGACAGATTCCATGTTCTGGTGCTGCCACGCAAAAGAGGACTACCTTCCGGCCATTCTGATTGAGGGTTCTCTCAGCACTTTCTTGGTGGACAGCTCTCTTTCCTTGCCCCCGAGTGCGATGCTCCTTCACCATACCCAACTAGCTGTGTCCGCTTACATGCAGTCCATTGCTATACATCTCCTTAATGCAGCAAAATGCCTGATACCCGTATATTGGACATCAGATAAGAGGTGGAGGAGACTAGGAAGGCTGAGGAGTTTATTCAGTCTTTCTATGCATTTATTTTGCTATTGTTTCTGTAAATCTCCTTTCTTCCTGCTTCTTCCGTCTCCCCCCCTTTCTTTATCTTCTATCGTTCTGTTAAAATAAAATGTTTGTCCCATACAGCTGTCCTGGCATCCGACCAAAGAGGGCAGCCTGGCGTTTGGGACAGACGACGGGAAAGTCGGCATTTATGAAGTTTACTCCAACAAGTGAGAATCTGGCATGATTGAATCACGTTGTGCATGAAATATGTAGAATGAATGAACCGGTTACGCTCTACTGACATGTCCTTTATGTGTTTAAGTGGTACATACATGACGTCAGATTTTAAGTCTAATGGCTGGTGGTTATTTTACTTTTTTGCCTGCTTTTTACTTGAATTGTACTCTTTTATTCCGCTCCTTAATAACATACAAACATGGAAACATAGACGATAAATCGAATATTTAGTCTGTCTATGAAAAAGTCTCTTTATATAAAAAATGTAGTAGTGAACCTAGATTCGCTGTTAGCTTTGCTTAAAATGGGGTAAAAAGTATTATCTACTGACACTTATGTATACTGTAGCATCGGGCAGACAATAACCACAGCCTTTTACCCCTGCTTTCCCATCTAGAACTCATATTTACTATTCCAAAAAAGGAAACGTGTATCTTTTCTTTGTCTCTTTAGACCCCCGCAAACTTCCAGCACGTATCACAAGAAGACTGTTTATTCCCTGTCGTGGGGATCTCCGCTGCCCCCCGTCTCTCTCGGTGAGTTTACTATTACTCGTCGCTGGAACTTCTCCGCACCGGCCTGTGGATTTTATTTTATTAACGCTTTCTTTAGTAAATATGTCCCCCCCCCCCGGTGAGTTTCGGTGGTAGTTCCGTAATACGTGTTTTCGTACAGGAGCAGAAGGGGACCGGCCGGCCGTTACTCTGTACAGCTGTGGGGGCGAAGGGGTTATCTACCAACACAACCCGTGGAAGCTGAACACCGAGGCTCAAGACATCAACAGACTTATCCGAGACACCAACGACATTAAGGTATCTATTCACTAAATGCAGCTATTGTTTAATGGTGTGTTTCGTTGGCTCGTTACTCATTTTGTAATTCAGTTAAAAATGATAAAATATTAAAGAGAAGCATAATATGGATTTATAATCTAAATATATATATATATATATATATATATATATATATATATATATATATATATAACAAGCAATGGCGTCTCTTTTCCTCTATACTTGGGTCTAACCCAATTTACAAAAGGTGAGAGTTGGACGTTTACCTAGTGTCTGCATAAGTATGCTGGGGGGCTTCCCAGTTATTTGATTTGGAAGTCTTGCTTATTTTTTTCTCTTTTTTTGCTCATTCAGCACAAGTTACCCGTACGCACAGAACTGAGCTGGAGATCAGACGGGGAGCATTTAGCCATCGGCAATGAAGATGGGTATGTGGTCTGTAAGATCTAGTTGTCCAAGGTTTCGGGGGAGCAGTCGTGTACCATAAGCTCTTCCTTAAGGACCAGCATGTGGACCACAATATTCTGATAGGGACAAAAACAACCTATTCTGTAATCTGTTTTTTTCCCATTTATTTCCTACTGAACACCAATGTCTTGTGACCGACCTGCAGGACCATCGAGGTTTTCCGGGCTCCGCGGCTGCAGCTCGTCTGCACGATCCAGCAGCATCACAAGCTGGTGAATGCCCTGCGCTGGCACCACGGTCACAGCGAGGACCCCAACCTTAAATTCCTCTTGGCCTCGGGATCGAACAACGCCGTCATCTACGTCCACAACCTGAAAGCTGTGCTGGGTAAGAGGCTTCTCGGTAGAATACGTCTGTTTCTTCTCTTGAATGGTGCGAACATCTAGAAAATTAAGGTATCTCAAATCGTTTATGCGATCAATGTGAATGAATGAGCCCCCCCCCCTGCTTCAGAGGAATATTAATATTTAATTACTCAAAGCCCCAATCGCCTGTCTACAAAATGATGCCGCATTGGCATTTGCTAATGAAACACAGCCTTGGGTTTAATGCACTCCTAATATAATTAAATCCCGTTTCGATGATCTTGTAGAAGAGCGTGTACAGCCGGTTACTGGCTTAAGGCGTTGTCTGAATGAAGACCGCAGAACCGCGCATGTCGGCGTCAGTATAGCTGGATTATATTTTAGGGGGTTAGGAATAAGGAATTTGCTGAAAACGGGAAGCCAGGAGCCCATCCCTTGCATTTCATTGTAGAAAGTAGAATCTAAAAATGTTTAGTCTTGATTTTTATTTGAAAATATATTTTTTGAGAGAGGAATGAATAAATTATTACTCCTGTATACACCCCCCACACACCTTCTTTTCCTATCTTTCCCATTCCCCTTGCTTGTTTCTTCCCCTCGGGAGCCGCGGACATCGGTAGTATGTTTTTGTTGGCTTATTTGTACACTTAATCTCCGTCTTGATGGAGAAAATTGGGTTGTGTGACTTCTGCTGATTTCTCTTTGATTGCAGAGAGCGCCGCCGATGCCCCCGTCACCATCGCAGAGCCGTTCCGTACCCTCACTGGCCACACGGCAAGGATTACGAGCCTCTCCTGGAGTCCTCACCACGAAGCCAGGCTGGTGTCTGCCTGCTATGATGGAACATCTCAGGTATTGTGAACTATCCATGTGTACGCTACACAAGAAAAGCTGTCACCGTAGATTGTCGTTTCTTTGTCTAGTAAATTGTGTTGCGCAGGGGTGATTTTGTTTGTTTGTCATTCCCCATTTCTGCGTGGAAATAGTTTTATACAATCAACAGATTACATGTAACTCAGTTTTATACAAAAGTATTATGTTCTCCTGTCTAAGGTGTGGGACGTACTGCAAGAGCAGCCGCTCAGTAACTATCGCGGGCACAAGGGTCGCTTACTCTGCGTTCAGTGGTCTCCTGTGGAACCTGATCAAGTGTGGACCGGAGCTGATGACTTCTGCCTCCATAACTGGTCCATATCAAAACAGGAGCACAGTCACCCTCCAAAAGGTGAATTCTTCCCGCCTTCAGATGATATGTATATAGAATATAGAATATACAAGGTGCTAGAGCGGAGAGTGCGGCCGTGTAAGACGTTAAGCTGTAGTCTTTACCGATTTGACTTAAGAATCAGAAGGACCGTCTTGGGGACCCAGCAAGATGAGTTTCATATGGTTCTTGGCCAGTTAAAAAGCCAAGTCTGTAATATGTTTGGTTCTAGGCAAAAAAGCCACTGACCTGGAAAGGAAACGTTCCGTGCAGCCCAAACCCAAAGCCAAGAAAAAGAAGAAGCCAGACAGCACCAAACAGGAACCCGGAGGAGACGCCGTCGGAGGAGACATAGACAACCTGTCTTCTGCCCAGAACGGGACATCAGACCAAGAAGAGGATCAGGCGGCTTCTGCGCTGAAGACACCGGACAAAGCCTCTCAGGAAGATACTGTATATCAAAGTAGGTTCTATTCGGTCGTGTTAAAGACATTATAGACTAAAGGAGCCACTGCTTGTATTGCAGGCAAAAGTTTATTATAAATGCTCTTGATTGGCAGTCATTAAAACAAGCCGGGTACTGTGGCAGACGCTTAACATGCTAATCCCTTTACGCTTGTGTCTGCCGTTAATACGTCGGCCCTTTGGCCCAGAGCAGAAGGTGACTGGGCACAAAATTCAGCGTCCCTCCATGAGGTCAGACAGCGGGCATCGCGTCGGGGGGAAGTTCCAGGACACGGCTTAATGGCAGAATAGAAGGTTTAGGGACACAATATATACGCTTTTCAAGGTGTTTGACTACTTGTCGGTGGCCTATAGTGGAACCAGGAGAGAGAAAATCGGGAATTATTTATGGCCAGCGCTCTACAAAATGTTCATGCTGTGCAAATAAATTTCAAGCCTTAATTAAATGCTCGAGACTCCGTAGAAAACACGCACAATTAGTACCGCGGATATCGTCTTTGTACCGAGAAGAATCAATAAGACTTTAAATTTCATTTGCACAGTCTTGAATAATCTTCCTGAGTGCCAGATAAACCACTTTGACTTGTTTACTCGGATCTTGGAGACAAAATCAATAAATTGGACATGAATCATGTCTAAGATGTATTCTTTTTTTATTTTTTTTGCCCCCCCCCGCCCCTTTTTAGAGCGTCTCCGTACCCAAGCCGCAAGTCCCTCTGCTTTACAGAATAAGATAGTTTCCAGAAATAAACAAGGGAGCTGAACCAAACACTTTTTGAAACTTTTTAACACTACTTTCTACCATTTTTAAATTATTCATACCTGCCTCCAGATATATTTGACCTTTCTCGCGCCTTTTAAGTGCTCCATTCCGACATTAGATTGTAAGCTCCTTGGGGGGGCGTCTAACCTTTACTTTGCGTTGTTATCTTTTGCCCGTTTTATCTCCTCTTGATTGTGTCTGAATAATATATCAAATTACATTTCCCCAACGTTTTCATCTCAAAGTGCGCTTTAGGCACCTTATAAATAAAGCTATACATTATTTAGCGAGAACAGCTGCTAATTAGCTATTCTGCAAGAAAAAAAAAAAGCGTGATCTTGTTAATCTGCGTTTAATTGTAAACGTTGAGAATGCTGCAGATCTTAGAGCAATTTGTTTTCCTCGGTATTCGTTTTCCCCCACGCTGATCACAGTCTGTGTATTTTGTCTATTACAGGTATTTATTTTTCAGAGAAATATTGATTTAAAAAAAATAAATAAAAAAAATGTAAGGAACTCTAAACGGCTGACTTTAACACTTTCATAGGTTTTATATTGTTTGAACAGTTGATGTTTCATATGTTTCTTTAAATGGCATTTATGACTTTATCACAGGTTTGCTTCGCTAGGTTACTGCTGGAAACATGTAGAATCCAATGTGAATATTGGGCTTTTGGAACATGAAATACGGGCTGGAAAGAAATACGTAAAGGGGAACTTAATACGTAGTTTCTTAATTAATAGTATGACGCCAGGTGGCTTTAAGGCGCCGAGCGGTGGTATATATAAATAAATAAAATGTAAAAAGTAAATGCGTCGCTGCCTAGCAGGACCCTCTGCCTTAATAAGGGCTTATCGAGGACATCATTAGAAAAGGAAGACCGTAGTGAATCCGCTCAACGTGGTGCCTGTGTAGAGAATGAAGCTCAACATCACATCCATACGATGGCGACCTCGATGTCTGCAGATAAAGGGACTTTACTGGAACAACGTGAAATAATAATAATAATAATAATACCTGATGACTATTATTGTTGCTTACGTTGCTTTATGGTTAACTTACAGCTGCCTCTGAATCTCAGGCCCAACCGACTTCGCCTTCTTCCCCCACCCCGGAGAAACGCTGCCCCAGTCCACCCTTTAGGAACTTGCCTACGAGAAAAGATCACGCCAAGGATAAGATGGGTAAATCCGTGCTTCCTCTCCTTCCTCCGTGTATTCTCCTTTACGCTATTCCACGTTTCCCGGCACGAAGAGGCTTAATCTTTTTTCCTTTCTCGCGTTTCCCGTTATGTGACCCAGCATCGCACTTCTGTAAATGTAGTCGCCATCAATGAATGCAACCGATGGTTTTGTTTAATCAACAGACTACTTGATAGGCCCCCAAATGACTTTCTATACAAAAAACCCATTGTCCTTTACAACCAGTCGACCCTTTTAAAGAAGCTCTGTTATATATGTATGTATGCATGTATATATTATATATGTGTCTTCAACATCCCACTGGTTTCCGTGCCGATTGCTCCATATTTCCCCACTGGGTTCTACCGAGAGTTTTCGGTAAGCGGTCGGTTTATACTGCCGAGGTCTGAGCATTGACTGGCAGAGACCTCCATATTATCGCTTCCCCCCCACCCTGTCTTGAGGCTCTGCGCCAAGGACCGTCCGGCATAGGGCAGTTCTTCTCATGTGTCTTGGTGTCCCTGGTTTAATATTCTTTAATGGTATTACCCCCTCTGCCAGAACTCCACAGCAGAAAGAAGAAATCTCGCTCGCTGCTCCCGCTCAGCACCAGCAAAGATCACCGGTCCAAGGAGGAGCAGCATCGTGACTGCGTGAGGCTAGCGACTGCTGTATGTGCTAAAGGTAGTATCTTAATATTTATCCCGTGCTATGAGAGCTATAGCTACAATCTTGTAGTCGGGTACATCTTGGTCCAATGTGTCGGCTTTGGCTCGGTCGTGGGCTATTTGATGGGCTATAAGTGTAGTCCATACCTTGTTTCTCCTCTTGCAGAGGCGAAGGACGGATCTCCTGCCGCGTTGGAGGATGCGATGCATCTGGGTCTCTACAGCGACCGAGCCGCTCTGTATCGGCTCATGGAGGAAGAAGGTACGTCGAATCTCGTTGTATTTAATTGTATTTTATTGTTATAGAGAACCAGAGCAGCCAGTTGGCTGAATAACTGGCCTTGTAGTGATTTCACCCCGGCCAACTGGAAACGGAGACCGGTGGAGCTCCACATAACCGGTCTCTGTATCGTGGCACATTTATAAATGAGAATGTCCTCTTAGCAGTTATTTTCTGTCCTAAAAACTCTGTTTTGTTTCTGCCTCGATATCAATGCAGACGAATTAACCTTTTATGTGCTCAACAGGGAGAGCCCACCTGGAGAGCGGCCACCCAGAGCTTCACCACCAGATTATGCTGTGGAAAGGAGACCTGAAGGGGACCCTGCAGCTGGCTGCGGAGAGGGGAGAGCTGACGGACCACTTGGTAGCCCTGTCGCCCATGGGTAGGTGGCTGACGTAACAAGGTTTTTCTCCGGCTGGGCAGAGGAAGCCATAAGCAACAGTCGATGAATGCTCAGTGTGATGCTGAGTATGATCTCTGAGTGTCCCTTGCACTGATGCCGAGGTCCCCCCTTAAAATTTCTTGCGTGGTTCCTGAATCTGTATTTTCACTTTGAACGTTATCCGCGTCTTTGTTTCCAGCTGGATACACGGTCTGGCTGTGGACGGTCGAAGCGTTTGTCAAACAGCTCTGCTTCCAAGAGCAATACGTGAAAGCTGCGTCCCACCTGCTGTCCATTAACAAAGTGTATGAAGCCATTCAACTCCTCAGAGGAAACCATCTCTACAGGTCAGTGGATATCGAAGGCTTCAGAAAACTCTACTTATACTGTATCTTTTAAATGTTACATGTTTATGTGTTTTTATGTGAAATGTCCTCGCACGGTGCACCGATTGCATCTTTATGAATTTGCTGTCTGTTTCAGGGAAGCCATCGCCGTGGCTAAATCTCGTCTCCTCCATGATGACCCCGTGCTACGGGAGCTGTACACCGCCTGGGCCGCAGTGCTAGAACAGGATGGACATTATTCGATGGCCGCCAAGTGGTAAGAGGGTCCAATTAACAGAAAGTCAATGTACATCCGTTCATACATAAGAGCACGGGGAGGCGCTAATACGTAAATGGTTTCTCTGGGTTTTAAATGTTTTTGGTGGCTAGGAATTGACCAAAGTAAGGTGTACGTATTTACTGTTTTTCATGAATAAATTATTTCTTGATGAACTGCCCGGTGGCCGCCACGTCCCCAACTGCTTGAACAGCTGTATTTGCTCTTACTTTACTCTCTCCTGTTTTTCATTTAGTTATTTAGGGGCATCTTCTCCGTACGATGCAGCTAAAGTGCTTTCCAAGAAAGGAGATGCGTTGTCCCTGAGCACAGCTGCCGAACTCGCCTTAATAGCCAGGGAAAAGGACCTGGCCGGCTCTTTCGCCCTCCGCTGTGCCCAAGAGTTTGTGACTGCGAAGAACTGGGTGGGAGCCCAACAGATCCTGCAACAGCACCACAGCCTGCTGGTAAGGACCTTTAACAAACGCCAATGATAGGAATGAGGAACGTATTCCCTATTCTTGTGGACATCTTTCTCAGCAGAATGTGAATGAACTAGGATCTTATTTAGATGGAAGACAATACAATATCACTTGTTGGTCGCGCTCTGGGATGTTTGCAGAGGGCAAATCTAGAATGTTTGTGATTTGTGGTTCCCAGGGCCAGAGGTTGGTCTTCTGCACAAGTGAGCTGCTGTACAAACTCCTGGAGGAGAAGACCCCTGTAGACTGGAAGACGCAATCCACGCCGTGCTTCAACGAGTGGGAGAAGAGCGTGGCTGAAGGCCCATTCCTCGCTAAGCTTACGGATCTGTGGCAGAGCGAGTTTTCTGTAAACACTGCAGATCTCTACACCGAAGCTTATCGACAGTTAAACACATGTGAAACCCCTCCAACGACGGCCAACACCAACCCTAAGCAGGTAAGAGTAAAGCCACAAAGTATCTTCTGTTCATGTTGAGACTGGTTGAGAATTACTGCTTTGTGTCATAAGTTCTCATTATTTTACATCTGCCAGTAACTTTCCATCTTGTGTAGACCGATTAATTACATGGTAGTGTGTTCTGGTCCTGAGCTGCGCACTTTAGTTCCACTGCTGATTTTCTTCTCCTCTGTCTCTATGCTTGCAGCTCCTTCTCCAGATCGCTCACGAGGTCACTCTGTCTTCACTGAGCCGTCTCACAAATAAATGGGATGAAGTTGCCCCATCTTTATTACGTGCCCTCACCCGCTGTCAACAAGCGGGTCATTTCACCTTAATGCAAGAGGTTTCCAAGCTCCTGCTTCCTCACGGTAAGTCCAAGACAGAAGCTATGAGAATGGAGAGAGGTCCTTATGTATATTTCGGAAATGCCTCCTTTTGGAGTTTCAAAACAATTGATATCATCGTTTCTCAGGTTGCGGAGAGCTGCAGGCGAATACAAATCCAGACAGCAAAGCTAGTGTGGCTGCATGCGATAGCCTTCGGGCATTCATTGCCTACATGAAGCTCTATGAGGAATGGTGGGGTCATCGTGACGGTTCTCCTACCTGCAAGCCACAAGCAGACCAAGATCAGGACGCCCCACCGGGCAGAGATCCGCAGTCATCGGGGGAGGAAAAAACACCGGCAAGAGTGCTTGGATTTGAGGCGCTGTTGTCGGAGATGCACGCCGCGTTTCAGAAAGCACAAAGGGAGATTGCCGAGGTACAGGGAGCGCTCCGAGACATGATCCAGCAGCACCAGAGACTCCGGCAGGCGCAGGATAACTCCCTGGAACTGGAGCAGGAGGAAGATCCAAGTGCGTTGTCTCAGGACAAATCTCCAAACAGCCAAATGTAAGCAGTGGTCTCTTACTATGGTCTCTGAGTGAAGCGGCAGCTTCTCCGGGTCATGCTATTTGTAAATTACTCCTTGGCACTTATAGTACCGCTGAATATCCAAACCCTTCCCTGACATAATTCAGCTTGTAGAATGGAATCATTTTTCCTAATGTATCATTTTTCAGGGAATGCTTAATTGTCATGTGTTGCGAAAGCTGGCATTGATAGGTTGGCTTCCTAAAAGTTCTTGTGCTTTTATGTGATTAGAAGTTAATAGTTAAAAGTAAAAAAAAAAAAAAAAAATATTTTGTCTTAGTGGAACGGCGCCTGGAAATCAAGTCTTGTATTTTTTTATTATTATTATTATGAATATATCCATTTCTGTGTACAAACACGTGGGTTAGAATTGTTAGTGCAATTAGCCAGAGTTTGGAACCTTTTTGCTGTTTAGTGCCAATATTTTGATCATTCTCAGGTCAGTGTGGGTTTGGCTGACTTTCACTCTTTTTATCCACTTTTCCCTCATTTCTTTATCTCTTTCCGCAGCTCCGCTGGTCCCAGCCCCGTGTCATTGGCAGAACTGATGAAAAAGCTTTCCTCGGCAAACCATAAACTTGCAGAATTTCCTGAGTACTTAAAGGTGAGAAACTTGATGAAAACTTGAAAACTTGATGAAAAGCTAATATATATACCGTATTTGCTCGATTATAAGACGACCCTGATTATAAGACGACCCCCCAAAATCAAAATATTAATTTAGGAAAAAACAAAAAGCCTGAATATAAGACTACCCTATAGGAAAAAAGTTTTACCAGTAAATATTCATGTAAACTAATTTTCATATTTCATAAAAGCTATGATTGAGAAAAATATATTTTTTATTTCCTTTTATTTGCCAACCTGCCCCCCCCCAGTTATGCACATCTGCCCCCAGGCTTGCCACTCTGCCCCCAGAAATGCCTTATACCCCCCTATTTGCCACTCTGCCCCATGATGTGCCTTTTAACCCTCTATATGCCACTCTGCCTCCAGAAATGTCTTATACCCCCCTATATGCCACTGTGCCCCATGATATGCCTTTTAACCCCCTATATGCCCCTCTGCCCCATTATATGCCACTCTGGCATATAGGGGGTTAAAAGGCATATCATGGGGCTGAGTGGCATATAGGGGGTTAAAATGTATTTCTGTATATACTGCTAACAGCAATTACACTCCTATCAAGCCAAGGCAGCCAGTACATGCTGGAACCTGGGGATGATAGAAGTGTGATTACAGCCTCCCTATGCCATGCTACCACCCCCACCCCACTTACACATCCATGCTATCACACACACACTCATTCACAAACATTTAAATACTCATTCATTCCATTAATCACACATACACACGCTCAAACCCCCCAGCCGCCCACCCCCTCACCTGAACTGCAGATCTCCCACTCGCAGACTTCTGCAGGGGCCCGGCTGCGCGAGCAACTTCTCTGGCCCCGCCCCCAGAGGAAGGAGGGGGGAGGTAGAGTTATGTGAGGACTGTGCTAGCTTCCTGTTTCCTGCTGCTAATAGCAGAGACGCTGCTAGCGATCAAAGCCCGGTAAGCAGCGCGGCCCCAGCAGAATGAGGTCTGATTAGAAGACGACCTCGATTATAAGACAAGGGGTATTTTTCAGAGCATTTGCTCTGGAAAAAACCTCGTCTTATAATCGAGCAAATACGATATATATATAAAAATATGTATATATATGTATATGTGTGTGTATGTTTGTACATCCGAGGCATTGGTAGACTGGGGGTCTATAGAAAATCTCATTGCAAACATATATATCTTATAAACAGCACACATGTTGTTACACATTGGCGAGATTACTCTCTTTAATAACATAGTGGGGAGCACAAGAACCCCTAGAACACCCGTGAAAAGCTTCACAAGAGCTGCAGCCCCCTGGTACTAAATGCTTTGTCTCCGCTGCCTAAGGACCACCCTACCTGTCCGTGTCTCCATCCTCAAGCTGGGTTGGCATTAGGCTGCCAGACGAGCACCCGAGACAACTGTGATATTACAATAAAATACATCGTAACCGGCACACGATCTTCTAAACCTCCCAGCCCCCCATCACTCTGTAATTCACCTTTCTGGTATTGTGTATTCCAGGTGCTGCCCTTTCCTGAGGTTCTAGAGAGCTGTCTGGTGCTTCTTCATCTCCCTCCTTCCCGAGTTTCACCCGAAATACAGGCGCGGGCCTTGGCTCTGCTGCAGAACCATTGCTCGGGATCTCCTGATCATCAAAAAGCTGCCGCGAAGTTCCTCTCTTCATCCAAATGACTTTTTTTCTCCAGGAATATTTCTGTTCCGGGAACGTCTGATGAGGACGTCGCTCTCTGCAGTAACTCTACACTAGTGAAGTTGCCGAGCAGCTGTGTTTGCTTGTCGCGTGAGCTTTTCTACCGCCGTGCTCTTCAAACTCAACATCCAACCTAGACGTATTATTTCCAAGGGTCCGTGTCTGCATGGAGTATACTGACAGCTTCTTTAAATGGCTAGGGGATCCCAAAAAGGCTTATCTGTGAAACTAGCTTATTTGCACTTAAATAGTGTTTACTCACCTGCGACCATCTTTAATGTTACCCTTAAGCTGGAGCCGTATAACACGATAACTCCACGAGTGGCTCTGTTATCTCCCCAGAGCCGTGGCTCTAGATGGGAATCTGCATGCGCAGCTTACGTAGAGGCATTTGGGAGTTGATTTAAAGGCTGACACGTATTGGGTAGCATTAGGGACAGCAGCTGCCTCTGAAAATCAGAACAAGCACTTATATAATGCGCCGGTGCAACGCCAAGTGCAAATACTTCTCTTTTTCCATGTTTTTCTTTTTTTTTTTCCAGTTTGCAAGCTGTTTTTGTAAGTTTGGAGGACACAATTCTTTGCCTGCTGTAAGGATCTCTCAGGCAGGGATCTAAAGGCACAGAATTGTTCCACAGCAAATTGTATTAAGTTGAAGTGGATGTATTGGAGGGGGACATCATAGTCCGTGTTGACCGGTTCCTCGGCCAGGCCAGCTGGAAGTGGATTATCTGGACGATCTTTACTCTAAGTTGGTGGGTCAGTCTAGGTGGCGCTCCTTAGGTTGGCAATAGGCCATAAAGTGGAAGATTTGTTCTTCTTCATTTCACTTGGGCCATTCGGATAAACTTAGGTAAAGCGGGACAGATTTAAATTGAGGGATTACTCCACTTGGGAGCTTGTGGTAGGTTTGACTCCAGTATTCGTGCTTCTGCTGCTTTCTCCTGAGCGGTCGCCCGAGCAGATAACCGTCCGGCTAAACGTCTTACCGGCAAGAGACATGGCTCCTGCGACACGGCTGACATATTACATTAACCGGTGGCTGTTAGTTTGAGAGTAGACAATTCAGTGGGATTTGCACAGATTGCGGATGTATATACTTTATTGTATGGCACTTAAAAACACAGAAACTTGTATTTTGTCTTGTATGACTTTGGGACGTTCCAACGCACCCGGTCTCGCCCTGTAAGCTGTATGGACTGCGGCAGACGCTATGAGTAAATAGCGCAAACCCAGAAATGTAAAGAGTTTCCACCCTGTTCATTGGTTACTAGAGGATGTTAAAACAACACTGTGAAAGCCAAGGCTGTTCTGCATGTTCTCGTGATCAGAACGCTACGCCAAGGAATAAAAATAATAAAATATTTTTGATTTTGAATATTTTGTATGTGCGTTTTCTTTTGGGGAGGGGTGAGAAAAAGCGCTTCGATCTTTCATGAAACAGTAATCAGGTTTTTAGTTGCGTTTTCAATATAAGATGCGGGTCGTTTAAAGGCTGTCCTTTTTTTTTTTCTTAATTTTTTGTTAAAGAATATTAACAATTTTGTCTGCTCATTTGCAGATGGCTTTATGCTACCGGAGACAATATACACGCTACTGTTCAAAAGTTTGGGGTCACTTAGAAATGTCCTTGGTTTTTTAAAAAAAAAAGCACATTTTAAATGGAATAAAACGGGTCCTTTTATCACTCCCATCACTCCCGTGTTCCAATGGTACGTTGTGTTCGCCTATTTAGGTTTAAAAGGTTAACTTATTGTTAGTAAACCCTGTTCAATTATGTTACAGCTAGAAATGTCCATGTTTATCATGAGTGACCCTAAACTTTTGAACATTAGTAAATTATTTATATTAATACAGTGGTCTTAGGGTACTAGAGGCATACACAGGTATGGTTACCCCAAACTTTTGAATGGTAGTGTGTGTGTGTGTATATGTGTGTTTTCATTCAATCTATATATCAGGGGCGTCCAACATGCGGCCCGCATGAGATCGGCAGCCAGGGCAACCGGGATCATAAGAGGCCTGCTACTTACCTGTGGGAGGGTCTTTTGTACTAAACAGAGGAAGCGGAACTCTGTGAAGTACCAGAGAACGCAGCGGGAGGCCGCGCCCCCTACTGAAGTCTGTGAGCAGCATCGAGAGAGCTGCAGCGCAGGTAAAGGGGTGGGGGAGGGTGTTTGAATGAGTGTGCGTGATTGAGGGAATGAATTTGTGAATGAATGAATGAATTAGTGTGTGTGTGATAGCATGGATGTGTAAGTGCTGGAACCTAGGCATGATGGGACTGTGATAGGGCTGAAACAACTAATCGATAAAATCGATAATAATCGATAATGAAAATCGTTGTCAACGATTTTCATTATCGATTAATCGGATCGATTTTTATCGATTATAAAAAGAGGTTTTTTTCAGAGCAAATGCTCTGAAAAACTCCTCTCCTTATATAATCCGACCTCAAACATAGATCGGATTATAACACCGGAATCCAGATCCCCCGCAACGCTGCAGGGGACCTGGATTCCCCTCACTGTCGGCCGGTCTCTCACTTCCGTCTCTCTCCCCCTCCCATCTGCCTCCTCCCCCCTCCCATACACAGCTCTGCCTCTCTACCCGGCACCGTTACTGACAGACACTTTCCCTGCAGCTTCATAGAAGCCTCAGTGTAAGTGAAGGGCAGTAACGGAGTCTGTCTGTGCGATGCAGACCCCCACCGGCTGACAGAGAATCATCCTCTCTGATAGCCGGTGAGGGTAGAAGCCTCAGCTGCAGTGAAAGTGCCTTCAGTAACGGAGCCGGGTAGAGAGGCAGAGCGGTGTATGGGAGCCACCCTCCAATACACCACTCTGGCTCCTCCCCCTCTCATACGCCACTCTGCCTCCCTACCCGGCTCCCTGGTGTCTTGTCAGAAACGGAGGTTCACAGGAGGCAGAGTGGAGTATGGGAAGGGGAGGAGGCAAAGTGATGTATGGGAGGGGGAGGAGCCAGAGTGGTGTATTGGAGGGGGAGGAGCCAGAGTGGTGTATGGGAGGGGGGAGGAGGCAGAGTGGAGTATGAGAGGGGGGAGGAGCCAGAGTGGTGTATGGGAGGGGGAGGAGCCAGAGTGGTGTATGGGAGGGGGAGGAGCCAGAGTGGTGTATGGGTGAGTTATAGTGTTGTATGGGGGTATTATGAATTTTTAGGGCATATAGGGGGTATAAGGCATATGGATATTAGGCATATCAGGGGGGCATAAACATATCTGGGGGTAAAAGGTATATCAGGGGGCTCAGTGGCATATAGGGGGTATAAGACATATCGATATTAGGCATATCAGGGGGGCATAAAACAAATCTGGGGGTAAAAGGTATATCGGGGCTCAGTTGCATATCACTGGCATATAAGGAGTATAAGGCATATCAGGGGCACAGTGGCATATCAGGGGGCACAGTGGAATCTGGCATATAAGGAATAAGGCATATATGGGGGCAGAGTGGCAAGATGGGGGTCAGATGTGCATAACTGGGGGCAGTTTGGTAAATAAAAAAATTTAAACAAGACTTTTTTCTCAGTTTTTATTAAATATGAAAAATAGTTAACATATGAATTAATATTTACTAATAACTTTGTATTAAAACCTAGTTTGAGAAACACCGTGTTTGGGTTCTTGTAGCTTTTATTATTATGTCAGTAAAATAAGAAGGTGAATAGAGAGAGGCCATTGCAATAAAGAGATGAAAGTGTAAATTGTACGTTTTTTATTGCAATTTTTCTTCAATTTAAAAAAATGTATTTTTTTATCCGATTAATCGATTAATCGACAAAATAATCGGCCAACTAATCGATTATTAAAATAATCGTTAGTTGCAGCCCTAGACTGTGACTCCTATCATGCCAAGTCAACCAATACTATTAGCAATCACACAACTATCATGCCAAGTCATATTGTTGAATTTTTTTGTCCAATTTTGGTGTTACTTACACTCCTATCATGCCCAGCCAACCAGTACATGCGGAAATCTGAGTATGCCTGAGATTGTTTATATATATTGTGACAGAAAGCAAGGAATGATAATGGAGGGAGTGTATATTTCACCTTATATTTTGCAGGGTGGTTACCCTCAATAGTTTACTAGCCCCAGGGAGATGTATTGTTAATAATGTAATTATTAATGTCTGTTGTTATTTGTGTGTTTTGGGTCCCTGGGGTGGAGCATTTGGAGAGTAGGGCGGGCCAGTGCTCCACTCCACAGTTTATGAGCAGCCGAAGACCAGCAGGTGGGAATCCAGTCCGGAGATTATCGGATACTCTTCTAGCACTCACCTGCATCCACTAATTAATGGGAGAGGCAGTTAAGTAGCCTTCTGGTCTCAGTGCAAAGGAGAGATCATTTGGCTCCCAGAGAGAGAGAGAGGGAGAGAGCTGCCAACATACTGAATGCTGCCAATATAATTTGCAATTGTGTTATTTTGTTTTGTTGGAACGGATAAGCCGTCCAACTGCAGTTAGGTTGGATTACCCTGTATTAGTTAGTGCTCACAAGAGCGAGGCTTTTTGTTTTGGTTTATTTATTTTCTGTAATGCCTGTGGCGACGAAATAAAACAGGCCCAGCCTTTTATTTTACCCTCCTCGTGTCTGAGACGTCTCTGCAGCCTAATAGACTGTGTGTAAGTAAAGATTCCCGGACAGAGTACCAAAGTGAAGGGGTATTCTGTCACATATGGTGGAGATTGCGCGTAACACACGAACAAGTCGGTAAGGTGCAAAAGAGACTAAAGAAAATGGAGGATGTCATTAAAGCACTTATCCAGTGCACCACAGTGCAGCAGGAAACTAACAAAAGGGCAGCTGAGACGAATACCATACAGCAGGAGAATATCGCTGCACTACAGCAACTGGTGCTAGCCCAAAAAGAAAACACAGAGGCTATGATCAGGCAAGCCGCATTAGCTCAAGCTGAAGCTCATCAAATGCTCAGAGAGGAGCAGCACAATGCCACTCGTGCCATGCAGCAAGAGATCCAGGTCCTATCTGAGAGGATTACCAGGGACACTGCAGAAGGACTGCAAGGTCCCAAGGTAATCAGGGCAAGTAACTATCTGCAAAAGATGGTGCCTACAGATGATGTTGAGGCCTACCTTATGGCATTTGAGCGAACAGCGGAGAGAGAAGGCTGGCCTGTGGCTGAATGGGCAAGCTTAATAGCACCGTTTCTAAGTGGAGAACCCCAAAAGGCATACTACGATCTGGAACCAGACCAAGCGAAGGATTATAACAAGCTAAAATTGGAGATCCTGGCACGTTTGGGAGTTACAGCCGCTATCCGCGCACAGAGATTTCACGCCTGGATGTACAGCCCAGGAAAAGCAGTTCGGTCACAGATGTTTGATTTGATACATCTCGCCAGGAAATGGTTACAGCCGGAGGTCAATTCATCAAGCTTCATAGTGGAACAACTAGTGATGGACCGATTTTTGAGAGGTTTGCCAGTTACTCTCCGCCGGTGGGTCAGTCAGAGCGACCCCCAGACAGCTGACCAGTTGGTGGCTTTAGTAGAGCGGTACATCGCAGCCGAGGAAGTCATCCAACATCCTGCAGCGGAGCGACCTCGAAACCTAAAAAACCCCAGCAAATATGGTAAGACTGCTCCTGGGAAAAGGGGGACTTTTGAAGAGCAAGTGGGCTCTTACAATTCCAGGGACATAACGCCGAGAGAAAGAGGTTTTTTCATGCAGGAAGAACCTACAAGGGACACTAGAATGATAAAATGTTTTAAATGTCGGGCATTTGGACACATAGCAAAAGACTGCCCTGATAATATCGAACCAATGGAATGTAACTTGGGTAATAATAGGGATGGTTATTCATTATATTCGCGATCTGTGTGTTCTGCAAACAAAAGTGGTTGTGGGAAAAATCATCCATGGTGTACTGTAACAGTGGAAGGGAAAACAGTGCAGGCCTTACTAGACTCTGGAAGTATGGTGACTCTGCTGGACAAGTCTTTGGTTCCCGACATTTGTACTGATGACTGTAATAAGGTGGATATCGCATGTATACATGGGGACATACATAATTATCCCACTACTATGGTTCGGGTCGAGACGCATTGTGGCACAGTAGACTGTCAAGTTGGCCTGGTACCAAAATTAGCACACGATATGATAATCGGTAGAGATTTCCCACATTTTTTAGGATTGTGGAAGTCCTCTGAAAATAATGCATCTAGCTTATCGGATGACTTTCCTTTTGCAGACATATTGGTAGATGAGCTGAATAGCAATGAGGAACCTGGAAATAAGCTGTCATGCCCCATTAAAACACTAGTGGGCGATAATCCAGAACAGCATGATTCTTTGAATAATCAGGATCAAGACATGGGGTTAATTGATTTAGAAGTTAGCCCAGGTAATTTTCATAGTGCACAGTGGTCAGATCCTACTCTATCAGTGGCTAGAAGCACTATTGCAGTAAGAAACGGAGCACCCACTGACCCAGGAAAACCACTTACCTATCCGTATTTTGAAATTGACAATGACTTATTATATCGAGTTGATAAAAAAGAGGCGACAAAACAGTTGTTGGTGCCACAAAGTTATAGGCGCACAGTGTTAAATCTCGCACATAGCCATGTCTTAGGGGGTCATCTAGGAGTGGACAAAACGAGAGAAAGGATACTCAGGAGATTCTATTGGCCAGGGGTGATTGCAGACATAACAAATTACTGTGCATCCTGTCCTGATTGTCAGCTCACTGCCCCATTTAAAGCATTCCGTAGTCCATTGGTGCCCTTACCCATCATTGAAACCCCATTTGAACGTATTGCGATGGACTTTGTTGGCCCGTTGGTGAAATCTGCGAGAGGACACCAATATATATTAGTAATATTGGATTACGCCACCCGATATCCCGAGGCGATACCTATGCGTACAACCTCTGCAAAGTCTATTGCCAAAGAATTGTGGATGATGTTTAGCAGGGTTGGGATCCCAAAAGAAATTTTGACAGACCAGGGAACACCATTCATGTCTAATGTCACGAAAGAGTTATGCAAGCTCCTTAACATAAAGCACCTGAAAACGTCTGTGTATCACCCACAAACAGATGGTTTGGTAGAGCGGTTTAACAAAACCTTAAAGGCAATGCTAAGGAGAGTAATTGATAAAGATGGGAAAAATTGGGATTTCTTGTTACCCTATTTAATGTTTGCCATTAGGGAAGTGCCTCAAGCCTCTACGGGGTTTTCACCATTTGAATTATTGTATGGTAGGCATCCCCGGGGGCTACTTGACATAGCTAAGGAAACTTGGGAACAAGAAGGTACTGCATATCGTAGTGTCATTTCCCACATAAACCAAATGCAGGAACGTATGGAGGCCATTATGCCCATAGTACGAGAGCACATGGAAAAGGCCCAACAGGATCAGAAGAATAGTTATAACAGGAACGCCAGGGTTCGGGTGTTTCAGCCTGGTGATAGAGTCCTAGTCCTTGTCCCCACCGTAGAAAATAAATTCCTAGCAACCTGGCATGGACCATATGAAATTATTGAAAGGGTAGGAGAAGTAAACTACAGGGTGAGACAGCCAGGCAGAAGGAGGCCTGAGCAAATTTATCATGTAAATCTACTTAAGCCATGGAAGGACAGGGAAGTCTTAGTTGCAGTGGAAGCCTCTACCTTTCCCCTAAAGGATAATGTTGAACCAGAGGTTAACATACCAGTAACCCTGTCCGTACACCAGACACGTGAGGTGAAGGAATTTATTAGATTAAATAAAGATGTGTTTTCTCCAAACCCAGGCAGAACAAATGTTATAAAACATGACATTATAACAGAACCAGGTAAAAGGATCTACCTCAAACCTTATAGAATACCTGAAGCTCGCAGGGAGGCAGTTAGGGCAGAAGTTAAAAAAATGCTACACCTTGGGGTAATTGAAGAGTCATGCAGTGATTGGAGTAGCCCTATTGTACTTGTACCAAAACCGGATGGTACAATAAGATTTTGTAATGATTACCG